>NW_028318828.1:2312500-2507500 GCF_062004578.1 Staurois parvus | reverse complement strand
GGGTTGTGTTTTATGCTTTTACTTCTCACTTATTATCCACACAAAATGTACACCTACTGGTGAGGTTTTTCTAGTACTACACTCTCCACAGTGCCTGGTGTTTTTTTTTTTTTTTTTTTTTTTTTAGAACTTCCTCCATTGTCATATGTCTGCCTGGCCATGGCAGCAGAGAACACGCTGTTTCCACCTGAATTCTGGGTTGGGCAGTGAATGGGGTGGGGGGGTGCGGGGGGGGAAGTACGGGTACTGCAAAATTTGTAGGCTGCCAATCGGGATTTGTAAGCACATCTGGAAGGATACTAAGGGCTCTATGGGCCTGTTTGCAAATTCTTGGCCGCGGGACACTATTTGTGCTCATCACCACACCAGCTTGTACTGCACTTATGGGACTTGCCACACTCTGCTGCATATGAGAATCATCATGCAATTGTAACATCGCAACAACCTGGAAATTGGTCGGGTACGCCTAACCTTAGCAGGGACCTCTTCTCCATCGTCTGAGCTATCTGTAAGGGTGCCGCTGGTGTCTACAGGTTAGTATTCTGAGGCCGATTGTGTCAGTGAGGCTTCCCTTTCGCTCTCCCCTGACCTGCTCAGAATCCTGTAGGCCTCTTCACTACAGTAAATCTATACTGGACGAGGGTGAGTTTCCCTACTCACCATCTTTATTAAAATATATAAAATTAAAAAAAAAAATATATAAAAAAAAATGTACGATCAGCTGTAATTAATGCCTACTGGAGTGGAATGTACTGCGCACAACAATATGACTAGATACCTTTGCAATTATTTACCTTACATCCAAATGGTTATTTAAACAAGACCAAATCAAATACCATACCGTTTTAGATGAAGTGATGGCATACAGAGAGGCACTGTAGTTCGATCATAAGCCTATCATCTTGAATATGTAATCTCTTAAACTTTTGGATTATTGGCAAATATAATCTGGGTCCTAGAAAAGGAGACCTAGATAAATGTCTTTTGAAACTTGAAGCAAAATGGATTTTCCGTCTAGGCTCAAGGGCACCTTATGGTTTAAATGAAGGATTTACCTTCCTTTTGTGTGTGATTAGGGATTTTGTGCTTGATTGATTTTGCTCCATAAATGCTATATAAAATGGTATGAACTGT
The DNA here is from genome assembly GCF_062004578.1 of Staurois parvus. Classification (NCBI taxonomy): domain Eukaryota; kingdom Metazoa; phylum Chordata; class Amphibia; order Anura; family Ranidae; genus Staurois; species Staurois parvus. The sequence goes on along the minus strand of NW_028318828.1, from coordinate 2,506,366 downwards.
AATTTTGGTCCTTAATTAGAAGGGCATTAACAGTGTTTGAGAGCACCAGCAGAGTCTATTGTGTTGTGGACTAATGTGATGCTGTGGTGTTTTTTTGTCCACAAGATGACGTCTGTTGAGGTGCACAGCACTGAAACAGCCCTACTAAAACTCACTAATAATCTACTAACTGATAAAACCAATGGCCACTACTCCATACTCTCACTACTTTACCTCTCTGCGGCTTTTGATACTGTTGACCATCCTCTCCCTCAAAAAACTCCACACTCTTGGCCTGAGAGACTCTGCTCTCTCCCGGTTTTCCTCCTGCCTATCGCAGTGCTTTTCCAGTGTCACCTATAACTCTGGCTCCTCCTCTCAACTCCCTCTTTCTGTAGGGGTCCCTCAAGGTTCTGTCCTTGGACCCCTTCTCTTCTCCATCTACACCTCTTCCCTTGGTCACATGATAAACTCCCATGGCTTTAAGTACCACCTCAATGCTGATGACACAAATCTATCTTTCTACCCCTCACCTCACCCCTTCAGTCTCCTCTCGCATTACTAGCCTACTGAGAAAGTGGAGTGACGTCCATGCCGATTATGTCAAACTCAATCTTCCCAAAACTGAGCTCTTAGTATTCCCTCCAGCCAGTGCCCCCTCCCCTGAATTCTCCATCAAGACCAATAATACAACCATAAATTCCTCCCCTCATGCCAAGATACTAGGTGTAATCCTAGACTCCCATCTGTCCTTTCATCCCCAAATCCAATCGCTGTCAAAATCATGTAGACTTCACCTCCGCAACATCTCCAAGATACGGACGTTCTTAACCTCTGAAACTACTAAGCAACTTATTCACTCCCTTGATATCTTTCGCCTTAACTATTGTAACTTCCTCCTCATTGGCCTACCTCATCGCAGACTATCCCCTCTTCAGTCTATCATGAATGCTGCTGCCAGACTCATCCACCTTACTAAATGTTCCGTATCTACCACCCCTCTCTGCCAATCCCTCCACTGGCTTCCCATTGCCCAACGGATAAAATTCAAAACATTACCATATAAAGCAATTTATAACTCTGCTCCAAATTACATCACCGATCTGGTCTCCAAATACCAAACCGTACTCTCCGCTCCTTGCACGACCTCCTGCTCTCTAGCTCCCTTGTCTCCTCCTCTCATGCTCATCTCCAGGACTTCTCCAGAGCTCCACCCATTCTCTTGAACTCTCTACCCCAATTTATCAGACTATCACCTACTCTGCTCAATTTTAGGCGATCTCTGAAAACCCTATCTCTTCAGGGAAGCCTACCCTGCCCTCAGCCAAAAATGGAATCTTCTACTCTTCCTACCAGTCCATCCCCCACAGTTACTACCTTTTGTACCACTAGTCCCTCCCTCCTAGATTGTAGGCTCCAAGGAGCAGGGCCCTCCCAACCCTCTTGTATTGAACTGTATTGTTGCCGTGTTATCTCCTCTCCTGCTACATTGTAAAGCGCTGAGCAAACTGTTGGCGCTATATAAATCCTGTATAATACTGAGCATGTTCTCGCTCTCCATTTTGCCACCATGTGCAGCTAAGCACAACTTCCAGCTACTATGTGACCTATTTTAATTCTTTATATGACCTATTTTATTTATACTATGGACAAAGCTCTGTTTTCTGGAGCGAAACATGTAGGAGGTTCTTTTTTTCTTTGGGAGCACTATTTGAATGCACATGGTATTTTTTTTTTTTTTTTGAGAGGTCTGTGCTGCGTTGTACAGTGCATCATCTACATTCCTCAAGATAGTGAGGTATTTTTGTCTTGATATGGTGATGTATGGGGCTTATCCATGAGAAGTTGACATTTGAGCCTCTGGATGAGTGTACACGTATTACATATCTGTAGCAAGATAGATTATACTAATATTTAATTAGTTTTGTCCATGGGGTAACTCCATTTCCTTAATAGAGATTATATATTCAAGCTGATAGGTTTATGATCAAACTACAGTGCCTCTTTGTATGCAGTCACTTCATCTAAAATGGTATGGTATTTGATTTGGTCTGGTGTTCTTAACCATTTGGATGTAAGGTAAATAATTGCAATGGTATCCAGTCACATTGTTGTGCACAGTACATTACACTTCAACAGGCATTAATTACAGCTGAGCATACATTTTTTATATATTTTAATGAAAACATTTACTCTAAATATCTGAGGTAATAATTTTTCTCTTACAGCAGTCAGTTTGTAAAAGACCCCCGAACCATACACTTTCTGAAAGCACAAGGACCTGTAGAATGCGCAAATGTTTTTCAAATTGCTATTATCACTATTAGCAGACAGATCATAATTCACAAAATGACTGCTAAATTTCTACTAAGCCCTTATTCACATGGGGCGTACTAACGTATATGCCCATGGAGGGTATACGAGTATGGGGTTGCCCAGGTGTTCTGAGCATCCCAGTGCAGACAATCCCATTCATCTCAATTGGGAAGTAGTGGCTGCATGGGCAGAGTTGCTGCCAACCAACCTGTAATCTCTGTGAATGTGGTTGCATGAACCCAAAAATGTAGACAGTGTGAGCTCAGGGACATGCACCCAGACCCACACAGATGTCAGCTGTGCCCGTGCAGATGCTGCATCCCAATTGCCATCAATAGAGCTGCCTGCACAGGGATGCACGAAAAACCTGTGCATCCTTGTGCGGAAGCGGTGTGAGCCCTACTTAGCCCAGCGGGAAAAACTTTTTTTTTAATTTTTATACATTTTATGGTTAATGAATAAAGACCACAGTGTGTAAAATATTAAGGAAAGGAAGGGGGCTGGTAAACACCTGTTTGTGCATCCTCTGGAACTCCCTGCCCTAACCCATCAGATTATCACCTACTCTCCTCCCCTTTAGGCGCACCCTGAAAACCCATCTCTTCAGGGAAGCGTACCCCACCCCCTGCTAACTTGCCGACCTCCTCCACTCTTCCTACCACTCCATCCCCCACAACTATCTCCTCCTGTGCCCCTATTACCTCCCTCCTAGATTGTAAACTCGAAAGAGCAGGGCCCTCAATCCCCTCATGTTTTGCATTGTATTGTTATTGTTCTGTCACATGTTCTGTCCCCCTTTGTAATGTACAGCGCTGAGCGAAATACTGTATAATAATAATGTGTGACCATTAGCTTGTAACAAAAGGAGGAAAGTCAAGTCCAAACACTAAACGGACCTAACCAGTTGAAAGCAGTGCTGTGGGTTAGTACACCGTACAGACCTGGCAACGAAAGGGTTAAAAGTCAACAGCTACAAACACTGTACTTAACAGTCCAGGGATATAGCCCTGTTCTCATCTGTGCCGGTTCTTTGGGTCCCTGGCAAAACCATCGTGAATGTGGGAAGTTAACTGTGACGTGCTGGTGGTTCACACCCAACTTCCCACTGTGAATCTGAGCAGAAAAGCATTTTTTTCCATGGACCAGAAGCCTGCAACGTGCCCCAAGACAGAGGGGCGGGGATCAAAAGCTAACCTAGGCGATCCAAAATAAGCACTTGCAATAAGATAAAAAGAAAAAACCCTCCAAATGTAGTGGGGGGGGGGGGGGGGACTTCTATTTATAGAAAAAGTTCTGCTTTAAAATACCTAAAGACATGTCTAAAAACATACCGTCTCTTGAGAACTTCTCTTTTTTCTATTCGGTTGAAAAGCTCTTGTTCTCTCTCTTTTTCAGTCATCTGTTCAAGTCGAGCCCTGTCTTCCTCATCTCCCATAAGATCATCTCCATATCCATCAAAAAACTCTTCCTCTTCAGATGAAGAGTCTGAATCAGAGCTGGATGAAGAACTATTGCTGTCAGAGTCTGAAACTTCACCTGAAAGCCAAGACAATGTAGTTGCGAGGATGGTCAAAGCTACAAGACATTTATTTGTAAACATACATACAAAACACGATAACACAAAGTAGCAGAATCATAAAAGGAATATTTAACAAAAAACTATAAGCAATTTACTTTGATAAAATTAACACAGGTATGCATAACGTTTACATTTTTGTCATTGTACCCAAGAACCTTGGAAAAAAAAAAAAAAAAATTAAAACACATTTAAATTAGTAATTTGAGTGGGGGGGGGGGGGGTGACAAATGCACTCGTTTTAAGTCTGCTGTTAGAAACCTGTCCTAATAATTGATTTTCTTTGATATCAACTGCAAGAATAGTGTAAAAGTAGTAATAGAATTTGTGAAAACAAGGACACTGACACGAACACGTATGTACTGAAAAAACGGAGGACAGATTTTTAATTTTAGAGAAAATGTTTTTGTGATAAATACATCAAGTCCCTGACTTACAAACATTCACAGATCTGAACAGACCTTGCATTACGAACATTCATAGATTTGAACAAATCGCGGAAGTAGATCACGTGTCTGCCGGACATTGTCACAGCTGCACACTGTCAAAGTTGAGCTGCTGTGTGCTTATAGTACAGTGCGATAGTGTACTATACAGAACCCAAGATGTCTGGAAGCAATAGCAAAAGCAGTGGATGTGGAGGGGACTGCTAAGAAGTGCAAAGCAATAACCATGGGGAGGGAAGAGTGAAAATTGAGAAATTGGACCAAGGCGAAAAAATGGTACACATTGCTCGTTCCCATAACATGAATCATTCCACCACTGGCACAATTCTAAACAAGGCCAAGATCCTGGAACATGTGAAGTCTGCTGTGCCTATTAAGTCAACAATAATATCCAAAAAGCGTAGTAAAGTGATAGAGGAGATGGAGAAACTTCTCAGTGTGTGAATGCAGGATCAGGATCAGCTCCAAATCCCACTCAGCAAGGGCGAGAGAGAGAGGACGAGGGCGAGAGAGAGAGGACGAGGGCGAGAGAGAGAGGGGGCGAGGGCGAGGCGGAGAGAGAAGGGGCGAGGGGGAGAGAGAGAGGGGGCGAGGCCGAGAGAGAGAGGGGGCGAGGCCGAGAGAGAGAGGGGGCGAGGCCGAGAGAGAGAGGGGGCGAGGCCGAGAGAGAGAGGGGGCGAGGCCGAGAGAGAGAGGGGGCGAGGCCGAGAGAGAGAGGGGGCGAGGCCGAGAGAGAGAGGAGGCGAGGCCGAGAGAGAGAGGGGGCGAGGCCGAGAGAGAGAGGGGGCGAGGCCGAGAGAGAGAGGGGGCGAGGCCGAGAGAGAGAGGGGGCGAGGCCGAGAGAGAGAGGGGGCGAGGCCGAGAGAGAGAGGGGGGGCGAGGCCGAGAGAGAGAGGGGGGGCGAGGCCGAGAGAGAGAGGGGGGGCGAGGCCGAGAGAGAGAGGGGGGCGAGGCCGAGAGAGAGAGGGGGGGCGAGGCCGAGAGAGAGAGGGGGGCGAGGCCGAGAGAGAGAGGGGGGGCGAGGCCGAGAGAGAGAGGGGGGGCGAGGCCGAGAGAGAGAGAGGGGGCGAGGCCGAGAGAGAGAGAGGGGGCGAGGCCGAGAGAGAGAGAGGGGGCGAGGCCGAGAGAGAGAGGGGGGGCGAGGCCGAGAGAGAGAGGGGGGGCGAGGCCGAGAGAGAGAGGGGGCGAGGCCGAGAGAGAGGGCGAGGCCGAGAGAGAGAGAGGGCCCGAGGCCGAGAGAGAGAGAGGGCCCGAGGCCGAGAGAGAGAGAGAGTGCCCGAGGCCGAGAGAGAGAGAGGGGCCCGAGGCCGAGAGAGAGAGAGAGGGCCCGAGGCCGAGAGAGAGAGAGAGAGAGAGGGCCCGAGGCCGAGAGAGAGAGGGCCCGAGGCAGAGAGAGAGAGAGAGAGAGAGAGAGAGAGAGAGAGGGCGAGGCCGAGAGAGAGAGAGAGAGCGAGGCCGAGAGAGAGAGAGAGAGGGCGAGGCCGAGAGAGAGAGAGAGAGGGCGAGGCCGGGAGAGAGAGAGAGAGGGCGAGGCCGGGAGAGAGAGAGAGAGGGCGAGGCCGGGAGAGAGAGAGAGAGGGCGAGGCCGGGAGAGAGAGAGAGAGGGCGAGGCCGAGAGAGAGAGAGAGGGCGAGGCCGAGAGAGAGAGAGAGGGCGAGGCCGAGAGAGAGAGAGAGGGCGAGGCCGAGAGAGAGAGAGAGGGCGAGGCCGAGAGAGAGAGAGAGAGGGCGAGGCCGAGAGAGAGAGAGAGAGAGGGCGAGGCCGAGAGAGAGAGGGGGGGCGAGGCCGAGGGAGAGAGAGAGGGGGGCGAGGCCGAGAGAGAGAGAGAGGGGGGGGCGAGGCCGAGAGAGAGAGAGAGGGGGGGGCGAGGCCGAGAGAGAGAGGGGGGGCGAGGCCGAGAGAGAGAGAGAGGGGGGGGCGAGGCCGAGAGAGAGAGAGAGAGGGGGGGCGAGGCCGAGAGAGAGAGAGAGGGGGGGGCGAGGCCGAGAGAGAGAGAGAGAGGGCGAGGCCGAGAGAGAGAGAGAGAGGGCGAGGCCGAGAGAGAGAGGGCGAGGCCGAGAGAGAGAGAGAGAGGGCGAGGCCGAGAGAGAGAGAGAGAGAGGGCGAGGCCGAGAGAGAGAGAGAGAGAGAGGGTGAGGCCGAGAGAGAGAGAGAGAGAGAGAGGGTGAGGCCGAGAGAGAGAGAGAGAGAGAGAGGGCGAGGCCGAGAGAGAGAGAGAGGGGGCGAGGCCGAGAGAGAGAGAGAGGGGGCGAGGCCGAGAGAGAGAGGGGGCGAGGCCGAGAGAGAGAGAGGGGGGGCGAGGCCGAGAGAGAGAGAGAGGGGGCGAGGCCGAGAGAGAGAGAGAGGGGGCGAGGCCGAGAGAGAGAGAGAGGGGGCGAGGCCGAGAGAGAGAGAGAGGGGGCGAGGCCGAGAGAGCGAGAGAGGGGGGCAGAGAGAGCGAGAGAGGGGGGCAGAGAGAGCGAGAGAGGGGGCAGAGAGAGCGAGAGAGGGGGCAGAGAGAGCGAGAGGGGGGCAGATAGAGAGAGAAGGGGCTTGTTTTAAAAAACATACCTTTTTGTGGAGCTGGTGGAGAGATCAGTTAAGTTGCAAGCCGACGATCCCCACAGGATGGATCGGATCTGCAGATTGGGGAGGATAATGGATCATTACTCTGATCCATTATGCTGAATCCGCAGATCTAATCCATCCTGCGGGGATCGTCGGAGGGGATGTCAATAAAAATAAGACCTACCCAAAAATAAGCCCTAGAGCATTTTTTTAACCTAAAATAAATATAAAAGACAGGGTCTTGTTTTCAGGGAAACACAGTATAAGCAAGCATTTAACTGAATGAAATCGATTCATTCAGGTTTTTTGTTGTGATTAGCTGTCATCCATCCAGCCATCCATTGTATAAAACAGTCATGTGACCTGCTGTGATTGGTCACAGCAGGTCACATGGTACTGGCAAGGGGGCCGGTACACAGATCTGTCACCCGCCATGTCCGGGGTACACAGCCACTGACAGATCTCGCCACAGCACAGCCACACGCTATCCGGTTAGGACGTCATATGACGCCCTCCAGGAGGGATGAGAGGTTCGTCCGGCCGTCATTTGAATATAGGCTGGATAGCAAGTGGTTAAAGGAGGGTGGTGCTGGAAATCATTGTTCTTCCTCTGTTAACCATGGTTACCTGAAAGGAAATGTGAAGTCATCATTGCTTTGCACAAAGGATTCACAGGCAACGATATTGCTGCTACTAAAATTGCACCTAAATCAACCATTTATTGAATCAAGAAATTCAAAGGAGAGCAGCTTAATTGTTGTGAAGGAGGCTTCAGGGTGTCCAAGAAAGTACAGCAAGTGGCAAGACTGCCTCCTAAAGTTGATTCAGCTGTGGAATCAGGGCAGCAACAGTGCAGAGCTTGCTCAGGAATGGCAGCAGGCAGGTGAGTGCATTTGCAAGCACAGCGATGCAAAGACATTTGGAGGATGGCCTGGTGTCCTCTCTCCAGGAAAAACCAGAGACAGACTAATATCCTGCTAAAGGAACAGGGATTGGACTGCTTGGACTGGTGTAAAGTCATTTTCTCTAATGAATCCCATTTCCAAATGTTTGGGGCATTAGGAAAAAACCTAGAGAAGAAAAAGGTGAGTGATACCATCAGTCCTGTGTCATGCCAACAGTAAGGCACCCTGAGACCAATCATGTGTGGAGTTGCTTCTCAGCCAAGGGAGTGGGCTCACTCACAATTTAGCCTAAGAACATAGCCTTGAATAAAGAATGGTACAAAAACATCCTCCAAGAGCAATTTCTCCCAACCATGCAGGAACAGTATGGTGATGAACATTACCTTTTCAAGAATGATGGAGCACCTTGTCATAAGGCAGCACTAATAGGCACTGATCTGCAGCACTGATTATCAGTGCCCTGATTATCAGTGTAGATGTCCTCTCTGAGGAACACAGAGATGGGGAGAAATCTCTTGCACCGCTGTCAGATTTTAAAAATGGAGTCTGAATTTAAAAGAAAAAAAAAAGTTGCATCTGCCACAACAGCAGATGGACTTTTAGTTGGAATTAACTGCAGGTGCACTTAACACACTTGATTCCATTCACACTGCCTACAGCTCTGAAAGTGACAGCCCATACACAGGTGTGTGCAGGAGTCTGACATTGCACTGATGATCTGCTGATTGTGGTGATGTGTGCAAAACTTTGAGGGCTCCCGTTTTAAAAAATAAATAAATGCATAATTCAAAAGAGAAGTATGGGTTTAACAAAAAAAAAAAAAAATCATCATTTATTCTCAACTTGGTAGATGCAGCAACGATCCAATGCCACACCGATTGCTCGGTTCTCAGCCTTCAGGGAGCAGAAGGCCAGTGACTGTCAGTCGCCAGCTCTCTGCTCTGCCCCTCCAGTGCTCAGTGGAGCGCCAGGCTGTGGAGGAAGCAGGAGCCGTTCATTTAGAAGCTCAGCAGCTTGCTGAGAGGCTGAGCCAAATGCTGGTCCCGTCATTTGTGTGGATCCCCGACTGTAAAGTCACCCGACTTGAAAAAAGGGTCAGGACCCCTAAACAGGTTGTTGCCTGGAGACTGCTTCTTTTTAGTGGGCAGTGTTAGCTGGTAGTTGTTTTCTTCGAGCAGTCCGAGTCTGCGGCAGTCTCTGAAGGATGGACCAGAGGGAATACCACCAGAGGAAATCTTCAGGACAATACAGTGGAGCCCTCCGTGGATGAGAGGGACCTGACGACTCCTTATATTGCTTCAGCAGCTGCTGACAGATACCTTTCACGCAGATCCTCCTAGCACTCCCTGGAGTGTACACCAGCTCTCTCTCCCTGGCAAAGAGATCCATTGAGTCTTCCATCCGGGATCCAATGCCAGACAAAAACGCAGTGGCTCAGATTTCCCAGAGGCTCATGGCCTCTTAGAAAAAGATAACACAACGGAACTGAAACAGGATATAGCCATGCAAGGTAGTGTGATGCCATACACTCAATGCAATCTTCCAACAACCAGAGGCAGTCTCCTATCTGACTTGGCCAATGTCAACCCACAAGGGAAGTTCTCACATGCCCTTCAGAATAGCCTGCTGTGTCCAGCCACTGTGCCTAGGAAGCCAAATAATATGGTCGACTTCCATTTCGGGCTGCTACTGCACATGCGGACGTACAAGCGCCCTGGGCCCCCACACCCCTCTCCATGATGTGTGCATGCAATCCCACCGTAGGTCCCTGACCTTAGCCAGCAACCAATCTTCATCCAGGCCTTGTCATGCAAACCTTCAAGGATTTGGTCTCCTTAAAGTGGGGCCACTGCCTCAGACCTGCAAGGCATCCTGCCAGAAAATTTGAGTCGGTTTCTTAACTGCACAGGGTTCAGTTACACAGAGTCCAGTACTGTAAATGCAAAACCACCAAGGATTCTTCTCCATATCCAGCGAAGCTAAGGTACCATCTATTTTGGCTAAAAGCATCCTGCATGGATTTAAATTAAAGTCCATGATTCTCAAAGAAACGGTTCTAGACCTTAGGTATGCTCCACGAGCCAAAGCAACACCTTACAGACACTGGCAAAAAAACTGAAGTACTTCCTGTGTAGGAGGAGTTATATGGGGGAGGATGTCCTCTCTGATTGGTTGGCCAGTGTTCATTCATCTATAAGTGGCATATAACCCACATAGTCATGAATAGCCTGCTCTGTGTCCTGTGATGTACGGTAAAGAAACGCAGTTTGTAAATGAATGAAAATGGATAGAAAAGTGGCTAAAAGACCATATTCAGAGTGTAATGATTAATACTATGACGAGATTAAGATGATTTGTGGTGTACACAAGGTTCAATGTTGGCACAACAAAATTTAAAAAGACATGACTAAAGCTAGCCATAGATGGAACCCATTGATCTGCCCATGTCCAGCTTTAGTGACATGCTGAAAATAGCTTTCTTTCAGTGACCTTTACAACAAAAGAACGAGACCACATTTAAGGGTCCAACACACAGATGCTACTTTTTAGTGACTGAACAGGTTTGAAAAACACACACAAATATTTGTCCCCAAGTACAAACTTAGGCTCCATTCACATCAATGTGATTTCTGACTTGAGATACACAGAACCACATCACAAAGGAAATCATATCAACGGTGTCTGTTCACATCAATGCAGCTCAGCACGTTGTGATTTTAGAAAAAGGTTACTTTTCTACTTTTGGTGCAACCTGTCCACAAAGAATAGAAAAAAAAACAAAACAACAATTAAGTCACATTGCATAATCACTGCAAATCACACCAAAATCTTATCGCATTAGTGTGAGCCACAGCTTGGGGAGTCAACCAAATTTCTAGAAAATAAGTGTTTTACTTACCTTCCTCAGGTGCTGAACTCTCAGCAGAACTATCCTTTCCAGAGCTGCCAGAAGACGCTCCCTTGCTGGTAAGCTTCCTTGTTCCCCCTTTCTTATCCAAACCCTTGCCAGATTTGAGCTTTCTCTTGTTTTTTGCTCCCCCAACAGTCCACTGAAAGACAAAGTTGAAATCATTCAAAATTATTCTATAAAAAGACTAGCAAATTTGTTGGGTATATTCCTAAACATATTGAAGAATTGTTTTGGTGGGCAATGTGCAGGACAGCAGTGCAGAGAATATGTAATACAGTACAGATCGCATTGAGAAAACATAGCAGCTCTCTTCCCCTTCTTTTTGCTGACCCAGAAGTGACAACTTTGAGGTCACTTCCAAGTCAGCAACAAAAAGGGAGGAGCAGATGCGTCCACCCAAGCTTCCCCTGTTAGATAATGAGTTTATGTGAAAACTCCATTAATGGATGTAAATAATGTTATAATTACAACTATATATTTTAGTTAGATGGAAATATACAGTATTTAAACCATTGAGTGTTTTGCAGCATCAAACTTTCTAGCTTCCATACCGAGAGTTTTCCACTATGCAAGTTCTGGTCTTTTGTTGTCCCCTTAGCACATCTCACATGAGTGAGAAACAGCAGTCTTCTTTGAACTTCCAATCAGGCTGTGCCCAATATACATTGGCTAGGTAGAGTGTCCAATTAGTGAGCATTATATTAGCCACAGTACAGAAAGGAGGGGGTGATATAAGGCCTGGTCACCCAGCTGGGGGTCTCTTTGTGATGGAACACACAGCAGGCAGGATGAATAGACCTGATGCCGAGAGGTAAACTAACTTCATACTTGCATTGTACATTGTATATTAAACATGGTTTTGTGGGTAAATTGTAAATATCGTAGACCTCAACGGACTTCAACTTTTGCATGACACGGGAAAGAAAAAAAAAAATGGTGACAGGGAGAGAGCTCCAACTGAATGACAGCCTCAGCTGAGTGGAGGGGGGGGGGAGGGACCCATCTATTCCCTCCGATCAGCTCTCAGAGCTCTCCTCACTGAGCTCTGCAGAATAACTTTGGATCTCTGCCTCCTTTTTCTGAACACTCACAAGCGGTATAAATTCTGGGCTTTAAATGGACGAAAATAGAATACTGCAAATAAACAGGTTCAACTTACATAGGACTGGTTTCATCTCTGTACCACCTGAGACCAGTCACTTAAATTGGTGTATACACACACAGGCCACTTTATTGGGAACACTTGTTCAATTGCTTGTTAAACACAAATAGCTAATCAGCCAATCACATTGCAACAACTCAATGTATTTAAGCATCTAGATGTGCATAAGGCAACTCGCTGAAGTTCAAAGTGAGCATCAGAATGGGGAAGAAAGGGGAATTAACTGACTTTGAACGTGGCATGGTTGTTGGTGTCAGATGGGTGGGTCTGAGTATTTAAAAAACTTATCTACTGGGACTTTTAGGCCCAATCCTTAGACAAACATAACAAAAAAAAACACACTTTTTCTGCTTCTGACCAGTGTTAAGATTTATAAAAAATAAAAAAAAAACCGAGTTACTGCACATAAAGTGGGCATTTTATTTGTCCTGCCTAACATTACATTAAAATTTTAATTCTACTACAACTCAATACAAAGTTATTTACAAATAAACATCATTATCAAATGTATATAAACCTTTCACTATAGTATGGTATATACACATTTGAAAACGGACAAGTCACAATGTACTGATGGCCTATCTCTTTTGAGGCCATTAGAATGCCAGGAGAGTACAAAAGAGAGAGCACCAGCCAAGTGCATTAGTGTCCAACAAAAAAAAGTCTCAAAAAGTCTCAATATATTCCCATATAAGCTAGTGAAAACTTAATACTTTCAGCGACTTTCAAAAATCTTCCAAGAAGATTCCTCCTCTTCCTAAACCTCAAGAAAATAAACTACACCTAGTGCATTAGCCTCAAAACATGACGCAAAAAATTAAATAGTACGCTCACATCATAGTGCTCAAAAACATACCCCAAATAACCAACTGTCCATCCAGTGAAAGCAATTGCTACTATTAACCTCCAGTAGGTGAATAGCTTGTTTTGTATGAATTGTTGGCTAATGAGAGCCTTCTTCCAAAATTCTTCCTAATAAAACGAGACCCTCCAAGAGATTTAAAACTCATATTTCGTTTAATATTGTCAACACAAACATCATATAATGTGAATCAGTGTTTAGACATTCCACACCAGTGATCACAAAACAGTGAGACAGCCACATGATCCAACACCTGTCAGTCCATGCACCTTACCAGGGTGACAGAGAACAGAGGCTTTGATCAAACAGACTCTTCAAAACACTGGCTTTCAATGCTCCAACAACGATAGCATATACCCAATATAGATATAAAAGAAATTAAATTACCCATAAATTAAATAAAATAAAATAGGGGAAAAAAAAAAAAAAAGAAAAAAAAAAAGGAGGGAACTGAAATACAAAAATTTGACCATAAAACTAGTATCTATTAACCACCTCCCATCCGGCCGTTGTATATAAATGGCCGGACGGTGGCAGTGCAGGGTCGGGTGGCCGTTTATAAACGGCCTCCCAGCACCCTGCTTGTGCGCGCTCCCTGGGAGCACAGTGAAACTCCGATCGTCGGACGGGACCTCTGTACGAGGTCCCGATCATGTGATCACTGATTGGCCAATCAGTGATCACATGCAAAGTAGTAAGCAAGATGTCACTTGTGACATCATTGCTTACTACGTGTGAAATCTGTGAATGATCACAGAGGTCACATGGTACAAGCCTATTCACAACAGGCTTGTACCATGTGACAAGCTGTGACCAATCACAGCTCAGTCAGTACTTCTCAATGAGTGCATGAATGCACACAGAGAGAAAGAGAAATTATTGCTTTTACATCCTATATGGGTGTAAAAGCAATGTGTAAAAAAAAAAATCTTCATCACCCCCCACAAGTAGTACAGTGTCACCATGGTGACACTGTACTGCTAGGGTGACAGTATGGAAAAAAAAATAAAAATAAAAAATATAAAAAAATAAAATAAAAATGTAAAAAAAAATGTTTAAAAATTATAATTTTTGTTATAAACTAATTTGGATTTTTTTTTTTTTACTAAAAAGATAACGGAATAAATTTTGGCAAAGATTTATGATGAAATAGCATAAAAAAAAAATCCCAGTGGTGAATAAATACCACCAAAATAAAGCCTTATCTGTTTAAAAAAAATGGTAAAAAATTCATTTGGGTACAGCGTTGCATGACCGCGTAATTGTCATTCAAAGCATGATAGCGCTGAAAGCTGAAAATTGCCCTGGTCAGGAAGGGGGTAAAAGTGTCCGGTCTTGAAGTGGTTAAATAATGAAGGGTTCCTAGATATGTCCAAAAAGATTTAAAAACACAACCATACCGACCCCAATCTACATGTATAGCATACCATATGGGGGGGGGGGGGTCAATGTAACTTCCACAGGGCAACAAATCCTGATGTTCCCAGTACCAATATGAATGCGAGAAATAAATGACATAACTAGGCCAATAGTACATACAAATGGCAAGATGCCAATGACGATTGTGTGCAATAGAGATATGGACGCGACAGCCATCTTGTTAAGGTCGCAGCCATGTTGTTTCTCATTTACAATCATCTAGCCTTTCCTCCCACCTCTTGAAATGGAATTTGTGGCTATAAGTTGTAACAACTTCAAAAGAGCCTCTTATCTTAAATAAAATGCTCCAAGATCTGTAAACCGCTAATTAGGCCTGGCAGGATGTCTACATTGCAAGACATTTTCCTCTGCCCTATTGTAAAACAATAACTGAGCCGTCACACCTGACCTGTTAGACCATTAGGGCTCTAGGAATGCAGAGTGTGCCATAAAACGTCTTTTCCACATGTAACCATTTCACATATGGTTCATAAAATTCAACAAGAACTGGGCATATTAATATTAGGTATTTATTTTGAAAGGTCCTTTCATGTCGAGTCAAATGAGGTCATACATGACTATATTAGCACCTAGGAGAGAAAAGAAAGCAGTCTCTTCCCTCCAGGGTGACAAGAGTACGCTGTGTTTTGTATCCCTGGGTTTGAAATAATTCTAAATATTAATCTGCAAGTTGCTAGAATACAACCTGCACATACTGGCGGTTATTAATATTAGTATGAAACTGCAGTTGGTCATTAACTTGGGGGCAGCCTAGCACCCATCCCCAAACTGGATGATTGGTCATTTGTTCTCAGGTGACACTCCTTTAACATCATAAAAAAGGACTGATAGGCCTGGAGAAAGAGCTCTCGTTTAACACCAATCAGGAAACATCTAAAACTTGAGAGCGAAGGAAACCTTTTTGTTTGGACAATTGGACTCTGCTTAAACCAGGACTTTGCAAGTATTCTGCCTTCTTAACTCCTTTCTTTTACACCCTGTTCCAAATTATTATGCAAATTCTATTTAAGCGTCACAAAGATTAAATATTTTGTTTGTTTTTCAGTTTAACTCATGGATGGCATTGTGTCTCAGGGCTCTTTGGAACACTGAAAACAATCTCGGACACCTGTGATAATTAGATAGGCAGGTGAGCCCAATTTAACGAAAAACTACTAAAAGAAGGTTGTTCCACATTATTAAGCAGCGCACCATTTTCAAGCAATATGGGGAAGAAAAAGGATCTCTCTGCTGCCGAAAAGAGTGAAATCGTTTAATGCCTTGGACGAGGTATGAAAACATTAAATATTTCACGAAAACTTAAGCGTGATCATCACACTATTAAGAGATTTGTGGCTGATTGAGAGCACAGACGGGTTCGTGCAGATAAAGGCACATTGAGGAACATTTCTGCCAGATCCATGCATCGGATCAAGAGAGCAGCTGCTAAAATACCATTACATAGCAGCAAACAGATATTTGAAGCTGCTGGTGCCTCTGGAGTCCCACAGACATCAAGGTGTAGAGTCCTCCAGAGTCTTGCAACTGTGCATAAACTTTCTATTCAGGCCCCACTATCCAATGCTCACAAGCAGAAACGGCTGCACTGGGCAGAAAAATACATGAAGACTAATTTTCAAACAGTCCTGTTTACTGATGAGTGCCGTGCAACCCTGGATGGTCCAGATGGATAGAGTAGTGGATGGTTGGTGGACGGCCACACTGTTTCAACAAGGCTGCGATGTCAGCAAGGCGGTGGTGAAGTCATGTTTTGGGCCGGAATCATGGGAACAGAGCTGGTCGGCCCATTTCGGCCCCGAAGGTGTAAAGATGACCTCTGCAAAGTATATGTTTATGACTGACCACTTTCTTCCCTGGTATAGAAGGAAGAACTATGCTTTCCGTAATAAAATCATCTTCATGCATGACAATGCACCATCTCATGCTGCAAAGAATACATCTGCATCAATGGCTGCTATGGAGATAAAAGGAGAGAAAGTCATGGTGTGGCCTCCATCCTCCCCTGACCTCAATCCGATTGAGAACCTTTGGAGCATCCTCAAGCAAAAGATCTATGAGGGTGGGAGGCAGTTTACATCCAAACAGCAGCTCTGGGAGGCTATTCTGACATCTTGCAAACAAATTCAAGCAGAAACAGTCCAAAAACTCACAAGTTTAATGGATGCAAGACTTGTGAAGCTGCTATCAAATAAGGGGTCCTATGTTAAAATGTAACGTGACCTGTTAAAATGTTTAAAAAGTTAAAATGTTGTTAAAAGTTTGATTGAAATAGCTTTTGATTTCAGTAAATATGCTGCAAACACAACAAAATGACAATTTTCAGTTCTTTACAACCTATAAAATGTTTTGAAACTAACTGTGCGTAATAATTTGGAACAGTGCATTGTAAGTTTGTTTAAAAAAAATACTGTTATTAGGAGGTTTGTGCAATAAAATTTGAATTGTACTCTTAATAGTTGTTATCCTGAGAATTATGCTGTTAATTTGCTTTTATGCTGTTAAGCCTTCACACCACGTTCTGGGTGTATTTGCATGAATCAAAAGGTGTACCAAGATGGCGTTCCGCCGGTTGTACGTCACCACGTTATCGATGCGTTGCGTCACGTATACACGTGACTTCCTCAGGACTATGTTATTGGTGATCGGTACTCCATTTTATAGGTTAAATACCTGTCAATCAGCCAGCAGGGTGGGACATCCGCGGCCATTTTCATGTAGTCCGGAACGGTAACCAAGCAACGTTAACGTCAGACTTATACTCAGACAGGACAGAAAAATTAACTAATACATGGAAATCTATATATGGCCAAAAAAAATTAGCTAAACCCAGATCTCTATCTCTATCTATATAGATATATTTATTTATATTAAGGCTGCCTGGATAAAAGTACCTCGCTATCTAAAACCGAGCATATTAATAGAAAGTGCACTATATAAAACCCTAAATCTTTATTAAACAGAACAAAATAAAATATATGTATATGAATCCAATATACATAGAAAAAAACGGGCATATTAATACAAAAATCCTTAGGCAAATTAAATCATAAATATAAAATAGACTATATTTAATCTATAATGGATAAGCCAATATAAAATGTGTATATGAACAACACATACACAGAGGAACCTAAAGTGGGACAATAAGAGATATACAAATAAAAAAATAAATATTTAAAAACATAGAAAGGCTACTAAGTGAATGGCAAGAAACAACAATATTATTCTACCTATAATACCATATGAAAAAAAAACTTAATTAAAAATGTTAATAAAAATTATAATTTATATAAAAATATAAGGAAAAACTACGTGAATAAAAATAGGAGAAATGGGATCAACCTAAAATGTAAAATATAAAATCAACCTAAATGTAAAATAAAAATTCATGCAATTACACTCATCAGATGTTTACAAAACGCAAATCACAAGAATTATATACCCACAATATCTAATACCTAAAAGTACCTTAACAGTAAAATAATCATCAGGATACACATAACTGAAGTAAAATTTAAAACTATTACTAGCACACCTAAGGTGTACATAAAAATGAATTGTAAATACATTAGAAGCAATACAAACTAACACAACTAAGGAGTATATATAAAATAGATTAAAAATCATTAATAAAACCGTTAAGATCGAATTCTACATTGAGTCCCCTTGGTATCTGTGTCTCCATTGTAAAAATCCATTTCGATTCAGCTTGACTCAATGATGTAATTTTAGGACTCCCTCTCCAATGTTTTTTAAATCTCTCAACACCCCAAAATTTTAAGCTGGAGGGATCCTTATTATGGCATACTGAGAAATGCTTGAACACACTATGTTTAGGGAAGGCCTTTCGGATATTCTGGACATGTTCCCTTAAGCGTACCCACAAAGGCCTTTTTGTTCGCCCTACATATTGCAATCCGCATTGAAGTACATACACAACTCCCTCTGTTCTGCAGGAGATAAAGTCCTTTATTTTAAACTCCATTCCATTGCCCTCAGAGATGAACAAATTCTTTTTGGGATTCTGCCCCCTTGTGG
Organism: Staurois parvus; assembly: GCF_062004578.1. Taxonomy (NCBI): domain Eukaryota; kingdom Metazoa; phylum Chordata; class Amphibia; order Anura; family Ranidae; genus Staurois; species Staurois parvus. The sequence continues at coordinate 2,488,184 of NW_028318828.1, read as the reverse complement.
CTTTACATGTATAACAGGTTTTACATGGGAAAAAAAACCTTTTTGGTCGAGAAACGTGACCATCCTATTTTTAATTGGTGGATCCAATACATTTTTAACCAATTTGGTTCTAAGGGTAGGGGCCTTCCTATAAATAAATTTAGGTTGTTCAGATATGATTTTGAGAATAGGATCTGTTTTGAGGATAAGCCAATGTTTTTTAAAACACACTTTCTACTTTTTTATAGTCTCTATTGAAGTCCAGAACAATTGCTAGCTGGTCTTCAAACTGTTCCTCTCTTTGCCTATCCTTCAAAAAAAAGTTTTCTGTCTCTCCCACTTCTTGTATTTTATCCTTGATTAATTCCCGTGAATAACCCTTACTCATAAACCCTTCTTCCATAATCTTAACCTGTTCTAAATAGTCTTCTTAGTCATTTTGTTATATTGAGTAGCCAAGGAGGGTAATGACAACTGTCCAAAGGGATGTAGGCATTGCGATCAACCTTCTTAAAAAGGGTTTTAGTATATAAGCAGAGGCGGGTATAAGGAACAAAAGAAAAAAGTATAGAAGGGGTCTTCAATCTGAGTAATATTACCCTGAGTACAGAGGAATTGGTAGTCCTAGACAAAAGGGTGAAATATGCTCCCCCCAAACCAGCCAATAAATTTACCATTTATGTGGATACACAGAAATACATTAGAAAATTGAACAAGTATTTATTGGGTTTACCAGGGGCAAAGAACGTTATTGCCAGTGCACCTAGTGGGGATATTACCCACACCACATTAGGAAAAAAAATCACTTTTTAACCCTCATATTAATAATAGTCAGGTGGAAGTCTTCAAAAAAAAATGGTAAATATCGATATTGAACGACTTAAAATTTTTAAGGAGACATATAAACATGGGTATGAGAATTGGCATTAACAGATTGATACAAAGAGATAACATAGTAATTAGGCCAGCTGACAAAGAAGGGGGTATAGTAGCATTGTCTAAGGACTACTATGAGAAGTAGTTGAAAACTCAATTAGGAGATACTGCTACCTACCAGACACTTCCCAAAAAAGAACTTTCAAAATTAATAAAATAGTAGAGAAGAAACTGCTTAAAAAAAAAAAAAAAAATTCCAAGTACCTGATTCCAGAATCATGCAGGATACCAGTTATTTATACTGTCCCGAAAATGCATAAAGGTCCCGTTAACCCTCCCGGGAGACCAATAGTTATTGTGATACAGTCAGTTCTAGCGTGGATTGGGCAATACATAGATTTATTCCTGCAACCCTTGGTGAAAAACACAAAGGCATATTTGCGAGACAAAACATGTTGTACAATTATTGGATGAAATAAAAGGAGGTAGAAATTTGCTTATGGCTAGTGCAGATGTGTCCACATTATATACAAAAATTAATCATGAAGATGCTATTGAATCGATGACCTGGGGACTAAGGGAGTTCAGTAATGTAAAATGGACCCAGAGAAAGTATATTATTGAATGTTTGGATTACGGTTTAACCCACAACTATTTCTGGTATAAAAATAGCTTTTTCAAAAAGATTAAAAGGAGTTGCAATGGGGGCAAGATTTGCTCCGAGCGTCGCCAATTTGTTTATCCTACTGGGAGGAGGAGGTAATATACTGACACCCCCCGGAACAATTATTTTTGTATAAAAGCCCACTTTTATACAATTGTATAATTTTATACAATAATTGTATTGTATACAAGCCTACTTTGTCACTCTCATTAATAACTTCTCTTCCAGTCCTCGTCAGCTCTTCTCTACTTTTAACTCTCTACTTTCTCCGCCTCCACCTAGCACCTCACTCACTGCCCACGAGATTGCAAATCACTTCAAAAACAAGACTGATGCAATTCGTAGGGACATTGCCACTACACAGACATCCACCCCACCAAGCATTCCTCATACTAAACCTCCCTTAACACTTTCCTCTTTTGACCTCGCTACTACCAAAGAGGTCACTAAAGTTTTCGCAGAAGCACGCCTCACCACCTGCCCCCTGGACCCTGTCCCCTCACAACTCCTTCGGTCACCCTCCTCTTTCATCCTATGCTCCCTCACTCACATTTTCAATCTTTCCCTCTCTACAGGTGCCTTCCCCTCTAAAGCACGTGCACATAACTCCCATACTTAAAAAACCCTCCCCGGACCCCACCAACCTGAACAACTTAAGACCCATCTCCCTGCTGCCATTTACCTCTAAACTCATAGAACGCTTAGTCTACAATCGTCTGAGTTCACACCTCACCGACAACAACCTTCTCAACCCTTTACAGTCTGGCTTTCTTCCTCCACACTCCACTGAAACTGCCCTACTGAAACACTCTAATGATCTACTAACTGCTAAAACTAACAGCCACTATTCAATACTCCTACTACTCGACCTCTCCACGGCTTTTGATACGGTTGACCATCCTCTCCCTCAAAAAACTACACTCTTGGCCTCAGAGACTCCGCTCTCTCTTGGTTCTCCTCCTATCGCAGCGCTCCTTCAGTGTTACCTATATTGTTGCCACCTCCTCTTCACTCCCCCTCTCTGTAGGGGTCCCTCAGGGTTCTGTCCTTGGACCCCTTCTCTTCTCCATCTACACCTCTTCCCTTGGTCACTTGATAAACTCCCTTGCTTCAATTACCATCTCTATGCTGATGACACACAAATCTGTCTACCCCTCACCTCACCCCTTCAGTCTCCACTCGCATCACTAGCCTACTAAGTGACATAGCGGCTTGGATGTCCATCCACTTCCTCAAACTCAATCTTTCCAAAACTGAGCTCTTAGTATTCCCCCCAGCCCGTGCCACCTCCACTGACTTCACCATAAATATCAACACCACAATCATCAGTCCATCCCCTCACGCAAGGGTATTAGGTGTAATTCTAGACTCCCATCTGTCCTTCCAGCCCCAGATCCAATCGCTGACAAAATCATGTCGACTTCACCTCTGCAACATCTCCAAGATATGACCATTCCTAACCCCGGAAACCACTAAGCAACTTATTCACTCCCTTGTCATATCACGCCTCGACTATTGTAACTCCCTCCTCATTGGCCTACCTCATCGCAGGCAATCCCCACTCCAGTCTATCATGAATGCTACTGCCAGACTCATCCACCTTACTGTTTTGTATCTGCCACCCCTCTCTGCCAATCCCTCCACTGGCTCCCAGTTGCCCAACGGATAAAATTCAAAACACTAACAATGACATAAAGCCGTCGCACAACACTACCCCAAAATACGTAACAGATCTTAACTCTAAATATCACCCAAACCGTACTCTCCGCTCCTCGCAAGACCTCCTACTCTCTAGCTCCCTTATCTCCTCCTCCCATACTCATCTCCAGGACTTTTCCAGGGCGTCCCCCATCCTCTGGAACTCCCTACCCCAATCCATCAGACTATCGCATACTCTTACTTTTAGGCGATCACTGAAAACCTCTCCCTCTTCAGGGAAGCCTATACCGCCCTCTGCTAATAATGGAATCTACTCTTCCAACCACTCCATCTCCCACAGTTATTACCTATTGTACCATTAACCCCACCCTCCTAGATTGTTAATGTATATAACGATATAGATTGTTAATATATATATAATCCACTATAATGTAAAGCACTGGGCAAATAGTTGGCGCTATATAAATCCTGTATAATAATAATAAAAGATATATTGATGACGGTTTCATCATATGGGAGGGTAATGAAACTAAATTGCTAAGCTATTTGAACCAACTTAATATGAATACCAAAAATATAAAATATTTTCAAGGGATGTCAGTAGAGAACTTAATAATTTGGACCTCAGGATTGGTATTCATAAAGGGAGCTTATATACTAAATCCTTTTTTAAGAAGGTTGATCGCAATGGCTACATCCCTTTGGACAGTTGTCATTACCCTCCTTGGCTACTCAATATACCAAAAGGGCAAATGGTGAGAGTAAGAAGGAATTGTACCCACAAAGAAGACTATTTAGAACAGGTTAAAATTATGGAAAAAAGGTTTATGAATAAGGGTTATTCACGGGAATTAATCAAGAATAAAAATACAAGAAGTGGGAGAGACAGACAGAAAACTTTTTTTGAAGGATAGGAGAAGAGAGGAACAATTTGAATTACAGCTAGCAATTGTTCTGGACTTCAATAGAGACTATAAAAAAGTAGAAAGTGTTTTAAAAAAAACATTGGCTTATCCTCAAAACAGATCCTATTCTTAATAAAATCATATCTGAACAACCTAAAATTTATTTATAGGAAAACTCCTACCCTTAGAATCAAATTGGTTAAAAATGTATTGGATCCACCAATTAAAAATAGGATGGTCACGTTTCTCGACCAAAACGTTTTTTTCCCCATGTAAAACCTCTTATACATGTAAAGCCACAAGGGGGCAGAATCCCAAAAATAATTTGTTCATATCTGAGAGCAATGGAATGGAGTTTAAATTAAAGGACTTTATCTTCTGCAGAACAGAGGGAGTTGTGTATGTACTTCAATGCGGATTGCAATATGTACGGCGAACAAAAAGGCCTTTGTGGGTACGCTTAAGGGAACATGTCCAGAATATCCGAAAGGCCTTCCCTAAACATAGTGTGTCCAAGCATTTCTCAGTATGCCATAATAAGGATCCCTCCAGCTTAAAATTTTGGGGTGTTGAGAGATTTAAAAAAAACATTGGAGAGGGAGTCATAAAATTACATCATTGAGTCAAGCTGAATCGAAATGGATTTTTACAATGGAGACACAGATACCAAGGGGACTCAATGTAGAATTCGATCTTAACGGTTTTATTAATGATTTTTAATCTATTTTATATATACTCCTTAGTTGTGTTAGTTTGTATTGCTTCTAATGTATTTACAAATTACTTTTTATGTACACCTTAGGTGTGCTAGTAATAGTTTAACATTTTACTTTATTTAGTTATATGTGTATCCTGCTGATTATTTTACTGTTTAAGCACTTTTAGGTATTAGATATTGTGGGTATAGAATTCTTGTGATTTGTGTTTGTAAACATCTGATGAGTGTAATTGCATGAAGTCTTATTTTACATTTAGGTTGATCCCATTTCTCCTATTTTTATTCAAGTAGTTTTTCCTTATTTTTTATATAAAATAAAAAAAATGTTAACATATTTTTAATTAAGTTTTTTCATATGGCATTATAATATAGGTAGAATAATATAGTTGTTTCTTACCATTCACTTAGTAGGCTTATATTTTTTTTTTAAATATTTTTTTATTTGTATATCTCTTATTGTTCCACTCTAGGTTCCTATGTGTAAATTATTCATATACACATTTTATATTGGCTTATCCATTATAGGTTAAATATAGCCTATTTTAGATTTATTAATGATTTAATTTGCCTAGGGATTTTTTGTATTAATATGCCCTTTTTTACATGTATATTGGATTCATATACATATATTTTAATTTTGCTTTGTTTAATAAAGATTTAGGGCTTTATATAATGCACTATTAATATGCTCGGTTTTAGATAGCGAGGTACTTTTAGCCAGGCCGCCTTATGAGTGTGTATCTATCTTCCTGGGTTTAGGTCATTTTTTTCAGCCATATAGGTTTCCATGTATTAGTTAACTTTTATGTCCTGTCTGAGTATAAGTCCGACGGTAACGTTGCTTGGTTACCGTTCCGGACTACATGAAAAATGGCGGCGGATGTCCCACTCCGCTGGCTGGTTGACAGGTAGTTAACCTATAAAATGGAGTACAGACCACCAATAACGTAGCCCTGAGGAAGTCACGTGTATACATGACCCAACACGTCGACAACGTGGTGACGTACAACCGGCGGAACGCCATCTTGGTACACCTTTGATTCATGCAAATACACCCATAACATGGTGTGAAGGCTTGTATTTCACTATCAAAATGTCAGTGTGTCTTTGGCATTTTTAAAGCTATTTATACAGAATTAAAAGCGTTTTTGCACTATGGAGAATCTTTTCTCTTGTTCCATGAGCTACATGAAAGTTGGCATTTGTGAGGGTACCTACCAACCTATCCAGTGGAAGGGAAACCTGTGTTGCTGTGTGGTGTCAGTGTGGTTAAAGTCCCAGGAGATCAGGTAACAAGGAGTGCACTTTCAGGAAGGATCCAGGGGTGATCCAAAAGGCGCACTGGCCCTTTGGGGTAGCCGGCTTGAGGTGAGAGGCCATTGCAGCCAGTGAAGGATATATTGATGTAGTGAGCACACACACATCACATATTGCATGCCCTGGAGCATGAAGCACATTGATTGCATCTTTGCACATTTATTGGACTTTTATCATCAATTTATACATTTTTTCACATAAATGTAAATTTTGTTGTACCTATATCCCGCATTTGGGATTCACTGTGGTCCCAATTGCTTTTTATCCCATGGTAGGGATTGGGTTTATTATATGCGTTTATTCATCACTGATATTTTACAGTTCACTTATTGGGTCCCAGCATAGGACCTTTTGTATGGATTCACATATGTTCACTATTTTTCACGTTTAATATAGATCCTGAAAGGATCATATCACTGTTTTATCTAACATTTACATAGAGTATATATTGCTATATGTAGTGCTACACCATATTGTTTATTTGCCATTTCACCTATAGGATCAAGGTGTTAGCTGCTTAGTATCTTTTAGGTACATATTTAGCGCAGGGGGAACACTATACATTTAGTAAAGGAAAGATAGCCTCCACTCATCTCATGCCCTTGGAGGACCAGAGCGATGTCACTTCTGGTTCCGGCACTTTTTTTTTTTTTTTTTTTTAAAGCACCAGATCAGTAATTTTTTGATCTAATGCTTTACATTTCAGAGAAGAGATGTTGGGTCTTATTGAGCCCATATCTCTCCATAAAGAGTACCTGTCACTAATTATTTCTATGACAAGGGATGCATGCATTCCTTGTGATAAGGGATAACTTTTACAAGAAAAAAAAATACAAAAAAAGTTTAAAGTGCCGCCATACCCCCGTGCTCGCACGTAGTGGTGAACGCATATGTAAGCCATGCCCACATATGTAAAAAGGTGTTCAAACCACATACGTGAGGTATCGCCACAAACGTCAGAGTAAGAGCAATAATTCTCACACTAGACCTCCTCCGTAACTTTACGCTACTAACGTAGAAATTTTTAGAACATCACCCATGTAGATTTTTAGGTATCGCAGTTTCATGCCATTCCACGAGAGTGCACAATTTTAAAGCCTGACATGTTGGGTGTCTATTTACTAACCGCAACATCCTCTTTCATATTTTAGAAAGAAATTGGGGTATATACACAGGTGAAACTCAAAAAATTTGAATATCGTGCAAAAGTTCATTTATTTCAGTAATGCAACTTAAAAGATGAAACTAATACTGTATATGAGATAGACTCATTACATGCAAAGCAAGATAGTGCAAGCAATGATTTGTCATAATTGTGATGATTATGGCTTACAGCTCATGAAAACCCCAGATGCACAATCTCAGAAAATTAGAATATTTGTGAAAAGGTGCAATATTCTAGGCTCAAAGTATCCCACTCTAATCAGCCAATTAAGCCATAACACCTGCAAAGGGTTCCTGAGCCTTTAAATGGTCTCTCAGTCTGGTTCAATAGGAATCACAATCATGGGAAAGACTGCTGACCTGACAGTTGTGCAGAAAACCATCATTGACACCCTCCATAAGGAGAGAAAGCCTCAAAAGCTAATTGCAAAAGAAGTTGGATGTTCCCAAAGTGCTGTATCAAAGCACATTAATAGGAAGTTATGTGGAAGGGAAAAGCGTGAAAGAAAAAGGTGCACAAGCAGCAGGGATGACTGCAGCCTGGAGAGGATTGTCAGGAAAAGGCCATTCAAAAGTGTTGGGGACTTTCACAAAGAAGAGACTGAGGCTGCAGTTAACGCATCAAGAGCCACCACACACAGACAGATCCTGCACATGGGCTTCAAATGTCGTATTCCTCTTGTCAAGCCGCTCATGAACAACAAACAACGTCAGAAGCGTCTTACATGGGCTAAAGAAAAATAGACCTGGTCTGTTGCTCAGTGGTCCAAAGTCCTCTTTTCTGATGAGAGCAACTTTTGCATCTCATTTGGAAACCAAGGACCCAGAATATGGAGGAAGAATGGAGAGGCACACACTGCAAAATGCTTGAAGTCCACTGTGAAGTTTCCACAGTCTGTGTTGATTTGGGGAGCCATGTCATCTGCTGGTATTGGTCCACTGTGCTTAAGTCCAGGGTCAATGCAGCCATCTACCAGGAGATTTTGGAGCACTTCATGCTTCCATCCGCAGACGAGCTTTATGGGGATGCTGACTTCATTTTCCAGCAGGACTTGGCACCTGCCCACACTGCCAAAAGCACCAAAACCTGGTTCAATGATCGTGGGATTACTGTGCTTGATTGGCCAGCAAACCTGACCTGAACCCCATAAGAGAATCTATGGGGCATTGCCAAGAGAAAGATGAGAGACATGAGACCAAACAATGCAGAAGAGCTGAAGGCCGCTATTGAAGCATCCTGGTCTTCCATAACACCTCAGCAGTGCCACAGGCGGAGAGCTTCCATGCCACGCCGCATTGAGGCAGTAATTGCTGCAAAAGGGGCCCAAACCAAGTACTGAGTACATATGCATGCTTATACTTTTCAGAGGTCTGATATTTTGCTATGTAAAATCCTTGTTTTATTGATTGCACGTAATATTCTAATTTGAGATTGTGGATTTGGGGTTTTCATGAGCTGTAAGCCATAATCATCACAATTATAACAAACCACGACTTGAACTATCTTGCTTTGCATGTAATGAGTCTCATATATTAGTTTCACCTTTTAAGTTGCGTTACTGAAATAAATGAACTTTTGCACAATATTAAAATTTTTTGAGTTTCACCTGTATTGTGTTTTATTTAAAGTGAATTTTTTTTCCAAAAAATATATATTCATTTTTATAAACTGCACATTTAGGTTTTCGGCCAAGTGCATTTTGACTTTTCGGTTTCAGCACTAGAAATTTCATTTCAGTACACCACTAGCATTTTTGGTTTGTGGTGCTTGGGATGCAGGGATATTCCACTATTATGCCCACTTGCCTCACATTTCCAAAACGTGGCAAAGCACATGCAAATGTAGGCTAATTGTTAATGATGCCCTAATCATGGATAGCAGATGTATTTTACTGCATGACAAAACGTGCTACAAACATGCCAAAATTTGTGATGCTTCATGAATGAAAAAGGTTCTTGAGCTACTTTTGGACGTTTATTCCACGTAGGGTCGCCTATTTACTTAAATGGGCTGCCCTACGCGGCACAAATGTCCCTAAGTAGAACGATGTGTGTTCAGGCATCAAAAAAAAAAAAAAAAAAAAAAAAAGCAAAAAATTCAAGCAGGAACGTGCATTTTTGCTATGCTCAGGTATGAATGGAATGTAGTGGGAAGAAAAAAAAAAAAAAAAAAAAAAAGGAAGAATCCAGAACCAACAGTGTTGACATGAGAAAAGGCCGAGCCTGAAACGCGTTGTCATGCCAATAGCCTAACTTCACATCTGCATAGAATTGCTTGAGTTCCAGCAAGGTTCTCTTCACTGGAACAAAGGAGCGAAGCCCAACCCCTGAAAAAACAACCCCACACCATAACCCCCCCCCCCTGCACCAAACTTTACACTTGGCACAATGCAGCCTGGCAAGTACCGTTCTCCTGGCAACTACCAAACCCAGACATGACCATCGGATTGCCAGAGAAATGCGATTTGTCACTCCAGAGAAGAGGTCACCACTGCTCTAGAGTCCAGTGGCGAAGTACTATACACCACTGTAAAATAATTAACGAGCGCTTGGAGATAAATTGTAAGCAGTTGGCATAAAAAAAAAGAAAAAAAAAAAAAGGTACAAACCCCAAACCTTCACACTATAAATGATAACATATGCAGCGCTACAAAGAAGTAATATATGAATCATAAATCTAATAAAATATACATTGAATAGAATGAATGGAAGACTAAAGTGCTTAAAGTGATTAAAAAAACGTCCTCAGATGATGGTTCAATTGTCCCAATAAGGAGGTGCAAAGGTGGTCGACTCCGTGCTCAAAGGTGTGTAAAAATTATGCACTCACCAGAAAGGGCATAACGTGCGCATTTGAGTTGTCAGACCACTCCTGGTACTAGACGGCTGAAGCAATGCGGGTCATCTGGCAGGCTGTCACTCTGGTACGGATGCACCTTCCTCTAACCAGCAAGGGGACTCCAGACATCCAGCAATACTTGGCATAAACCTAATCCAGACTCCTCAAACCAGGGCACTCATACAGGATATCCACCTTGAGAAAAGGGGGGGGGGCTCGACCAAACAGCCCACCCCAAAAAAGCACTGATAGTGTAGTATGTTCAAAAATTCTTTATTGGAGTATCATGAAAGCAACTCGCAGGGTATCCCAGAAACAAAGATGGCCGCCGGCCTCCACGAGGTGCGGAGCAGCGTGACGTCACCAGCTAGGCTCCACCCCGACGTGTTTCGTGCAGACGAGCACGTTATCACCTCGTGGAGGCCGGCGGCCATCTTTGTTTCTGGGATACCCTGTGAGTTGCTTTCATGGTACTCCAATAAAGAATTTTTGAACATACTACACTATCAGTGCTTTTTTGGGGTGGGCTGTTTGGTCGAGCCCCCCCCCTTTTCTCAAGGTGGATATCCTGTATGAGTGCCCTGGTTTAGGTTTATGCCAAGTATTGCTGGATGTCTGGAGTCCCCTTGCTGGTTAGAAGAAGGTGCATCCCTACCACAGTGAGAGCCTGCCAGATGACCCGCACTGCTTCAGCCATCTAGTACCAGGAGTGGTCTGACAACTCAAATGCGCACATTATGCCCTTTCTGGTGAGTGCATAATTTTTACACACCTTTGAGCACGGAGTCGACCACCTTTGCACCTCCTTATTGGGACAATTGAACCATCATCTGAGGACGTTTTTTTAATCACTTTAAGCACTTTAGTCTACAATTCACTCTATTCAATTTATATTTTATTAGATTTAGGATTCATATATTACTTCTTTGTAGCGCTGCATATGTTATCAACTATACACCACTGCATCCGACGCTTTGCACTGCACTTGGTGATGTAAGACTTGGATGTAGCTGCTCGGCCATGGAAACCCATTCCATGAAGCTCTACTCCCATTGTTGTGCTAATCTGAAGACATGAAGTTTGGAGGTCTTTAGCAATAGACTTGGCAGACAGTTGGTGACTTCTGAGCACTGTGCGCATCAACATGCGTATACGCGACTGTCATTTTATGTGGCCTACCACTTCGCGGCTGAGTTAATGTTGCCCCCAATCGCTTCCACTTTGGTATAATACCACTAACAGTTGACCGTGGAATATTTAGTAGCAAGGAAATTTCACAGATGCACTTATTGCACAGGTGGCAACCTAACACGGTACCACGCTTGAAATCACCGAGCTCCTGAGAGCACCATTCTTTCACAAAATGTTTGTAGAAGCAGTCTGCATGCCTAGGTGCTTGATTTTATACACCTGTGGCTAAAAAGGTGATAGGAACACCTGAATCCAATGATTTGGAGGTGTGTCCCAATACTTCTGCAATATACTGTATTGCGCTTGCAAGAGCTTGTTCAATGTCCTGATTTTAAGGTGTCATTTTATCCAGAAATGAAGGTATTGTGTATTTTTCTGAGGCAGTTGTTTGAAACACATCCTTCCTTGAAAGCTGCTGGTGAAGAAACACTTTGATGATCTACAGGGGCTCAGAAATTAAAAAAAAATAAAAAATAAAATAGCTAAATAAGGGTCCCAATCTATTAATCTCTCACGATAATCCACTTTCCCTAATTTAAAAAAAAAAAAAAAAATTTAACCAAAAAACTGTTTAATGCTAACCATCCCTACACTAACCATGACACCTCTGATCATCCCTAGAAGTGTCCTGCCACCTCTGACTATCCCCACACTCAGCCTGACACCTCTGATTATCCCTACACTCAGCAATCACAAACTACAATGCTGTGTAGGAATTTGGCAGGTGGAGTAGATTAGAAGTAAAAGGACAAAAGTATGATGTGTGTTGCCATTGATATGTCCTGTATGGTGGTCAGAGTCCTCAGGCCACCTGCCATGTGAGTGTTCTGCAACAGAGTGTATGCAGACAGGGATACAAATGGAGAGGAGAGCGAGTGCTGAGGTGAGGGGTGCAGGAAGGGTGGGTTGTCAGCGTGTCCAAGGAGGAAAGTACCAGAAGTGTGGGAGTGATCGGGACTGAACAGAGCCACCAAGCAGAGTGGATCAGCTGAGGGAGCCGACGCGCTAGTGAGAGGCCACTGGAGAGGGGACTGCCTGCAGCATGGATGAGTGGCAAGCCGGCCAATTCTGGTGTAGCATGAAGATCTATTCAGGCTTCACCAATGTCCACTCTGAACAAACACCCCCACCCCCCCCCCCCACACACACACGTAAATGTAAATAAAATTCACCTGCTCGACACTAGGAACTGCATTGCACAGGCACAGAGTGATATGAATTGCACATCCTGCATCAAAAAAAAAAAAGGCTACTTTGACTTTTAATTATGGTCCTCATTTATTTCCATAAAGCATTTTTTTATGTCTTTATGGAACCTCTGGCATGGAAGGATGTGTTTTGTCATCCTCGTAGCATTTGGAAAAGAATATTTCAGCTTCGCTCTCGGCAGAAATTGCACTGTGGTAATGTTTACAAACTCTTGATCTTGGTCTCACCATTTTACTGAGAGGAGGAAAAGAAAAAACAATTTACTGACCAGACTATAGGTAAACATTATACTGTGATGGTGGAGAACACTACAGGGAAGCATTTAAAAGGTTAAGATAAAATAATTTGTCAGACAAATAAACCCTCTTAGCAGTCAATTAAGGCCTGACAAAAACTATTTACCATATCCCAACAAAATCGCCCAACCGTAGGGCAGGTGCCCACAAGCAAACTAAACTGAAGCCTTTGCCCTGCAGTTCTCCCTGGCAGAAATGCAGCTTTAAGTATTAAGTACAGGGGTTAGACAAAATAAAAAAAAATAAATAAATAGGAAACTACATTTGCAGGTGTTGCAGCGAAAACAAAAATGCGTTGCACCACTTCCAAGACGAAATATGTAACTTTCACACCTGCAAATCATGTAAAGTTTACGTTTAACTCCTGTACAGTGTTACAGGAACTGTATTACAGGATTTGTGTGTCATCAGCTGAGATTAGTTGCAATACACTAAATTTAAGACTTCACATAAAGTGTCAGAAATCTTTAAGGTCTTCATGTTCTGAACACCAAGTCAGATATCTTACTTTATTATTATACATTAACATATTCTACTCTGTTTTGCTATATAAATGAAAAAAGTCCAAAAATTTTGAAAGTGTTTTTCTTATACAATTTTGCAAATAAATATTTCATCATAAATCTTGCCCAAAATGTATTCAATTATCTTTAGTTAAAATAAAAAAAAAAATTACTTTTTTTATATTTGTTTTTTTTCCTACATACTGTCACCCTAGCAGTACAGTGTCACCATGGACACTGTACTACTTGTTGGGGGTGATGAAGATTTTCTTTTTTTTTTTTTTACACCGATTGCTTTTACACCCTTGCAGCCATTGAGAACTACTGTGTGAGCTGTGATTGGTCACAGCTTGTCACATGGTACAAGGCTGTTGTGAATAGCCTTGTACCATGTGACCTCTGATCATTCACAGATTTCACACGTAGTAAGCAATGATATCAGAAGTGACATCTTACTTACTACTCTGCATGTGATCACTGATTGGCTAACGCATGACGATCAGTGTTCCACTGTGTCCGGAGGACACAGCGGGCACCGGATCACGGCGCTGCGCGCACCGTCCAAAATGGCGGCAACCTGCCCCTGGACTGCCACCGTCCGGCCGTTTATATACAGTGGCCGGATAGAAAGTGGTTAAATCAGAGACCCAACAGCATAAAATATTAGTAGTTTAAATTTTTTTTAGGTCACATGATATTACAAAGGTCTGGGCAGGAAGGGGGTATAAGTGCCCAGTAGGCAAATGATTTAACTTTTTTTACCAGAACCAGTATTTAAAGTTCACCCCTTCACTGCCCTGTCACCAGTGTCATTTACAGTGTACAGATTTTTTTACTGATTTTTTTTAGTGTTGCTGGCGACTTCCAATAGTGTTAGCGTCAGTTAGCGCCCCTCCCCGATAGCATCAGATTGCCCGCTAGTACACCAGTAATCACAGTTAACCCCTCGATTGCCAGGAACACACACTTGTACACTAAACCTCCATTGCTAGTATAGTGTCTGATTGGATCAATATCTTTTATCAGATCAGCACTATACCAGCGTTCACATTCGTATAGCGTCCCCAAAAACGCAGCATTAGCGGGATAAGCCCAGACACCTGCGTTTAGCCCCTACGCCCGCCACCCCCCCCCCCCCCCTCTCCCCCAGCAAGTGCAGTGTCAGTAGATAACGGTCACTTGATACATTACACACAAAACCGCAGTGTTTACAGAATCAGATACATTTTTGGTTCAAGCAGTCCCCGACAGCCAGGCTCTCTTTTTCCCATGAGTCGCACTAGATACCTATAAATTTAATGGCCAAAATGTCCAACCAAAAGGTACACTAGTTTAGAGGCCTACAGGATTCTGAGCATATCAGGTGAGAGCAAAGGGGAATACTCAGTGACAGAATCTGCCTCAGAATACAAACCTGTAGACAGCAGCAGTACCCTGACAGTTAGCTCAGACAATGGAGAAAAGGTCCCTGCTAAAATCAGGCGTACCCGACCCCATTTCCAGGTTGCTGAGGTGGTACAAACGCATGATGACTCTCATATGCAGCAGAGTGGCAGTACTAGTGCCACGTTACCTTTCGTTGAACTGGGAAGCACCAGCGGCCTAGTACGTCCTGGTCTTATACATACCAGCACTGCAGTATCACTTTGTGATGTGGAGAGTCCCATAAGTGCAGTACAAGCTGGTGCGGTGGCGAGTACAAGTAGTGTCCCGCAGCCACCAAGAATTGGCACACAGGCCCGTAGAGCCCCTAGTATCCTTCCGGATGTGCTTGCAAATCCCGATTGGCAGCCTACAAATTCTGCAGCAACTGTACTTCCCCCATTCACTGCCCAACCCGGAATTCAGGTGGAAAGAGCAAATTTAAATACTCCCCTTGATTTTTAGGAGCGTTTTTTCACAGATGATCTTTAAGCATTGATTGTGGATCAAAGCAATTTATATGCACAACAATTTATTGCCGCCAACCCAAATTCAAACCTTGCCAGACCATTCTTATGGAAACTTTTAACGTTTTTTTGGGCTAACCCTCAACATGGGCATTATTTAAAATAAATATATAAAATAAATAATAATGAATTGCAGTTGTATTGGTGCCAGGGTGGATAAAAATCAGAGATAAAAAAAAAAAATCTGATTTTTATTTAAATCGGTTTTTTTTATTTAAATTGGATTTTTTTAAATAAAATGCTTTTTGAGGAAAATATATTACCATCCAAAGGTTATTCTATCATGAAATAAAGATTGTTTTTTTAATCATATAGAATAAGGCTGTATATGTTAAATTTGTTTTTTTGGTAAATAAATTTCATTAATCCATTCACAATGTCATGCTCTTCCAGAGGTTTTTGTAAGAATATTGGGCAGTTTCTCTGCCTACAAGATATTATCACAGATGCTTGGTTTACTTTTGCAGTTCTCAAAACTGAATTTGACTCAGCGGAGATCACATGCCTCTTCTTCACAGCAAAAATGTTATGACATGAACAGAGTTAAGAAAAAAGACCTTAATCCTATCTTCCACAAACCTATGAATACAGAATCAACCCCTTCAGTGCTAAGTTTCAAGAAGTTCTGTGAATAGAAACAATATTTTTCTGATTGTTTGGAGTGGAATAGATCTGCACAAGAAGAAAGTGAAACTTAAGTGTGAGGAAGGGGCAAGCATACAAGCAGTACAAAATGAAAGTGAAACTTTCTGAGCACAATACTGCACAGCCACAGACAAGACAAGTCTTTGGATCTTTTTGTGTGTATGACCTGAAGTTTATCACATTCTTTCCTTGGAGGAAAAAACCTATAATAGCAGCAGTCCGTAAAAGAGACCCAGTTTGGAAATATTTTAATGAAGTTCCTTTACCTATCGGTAAGACAGGCATGCGTGCAAACTGCAAACTTTGCAACAAAGAAATGCAAGGCCTGGTGGCCCGAATGAGGCAACATCATGAGAAGTGCTGTGATGAAGATGACCAAAGAAACACATTTGAACAGGCAGGATCTTCAGGTTGGTAAACATTTTTATTGAATCATTTCTAAAGACTGCCTTGAACTGTCATGTTTGAGCAAAATTATATTTTATTATTACTGCATGTTACTGTCATTTGGTACAGTTAAGAAAAGCAAATATTCCTTTTGGGGCAGTGCTGTGTACAATAAGCAGAAATTGTATAAACAATAAAATAACAGCATTGACTTTGTTTAGGGAAATTCATGGATTCTGGTAACTATCCACCTTCAAGATAACCATCCTCCTGTTCTACAGTTTCAGAGTTATCCATCCAGGATAGTGCTTCATTAGCATCATCATCAGACACCCACAGCCACATATCACTATCACCTAAAAGAAAGGAAACCCTTCCCTCCTGGAAACATCATAGATATGTTTGTGATAAAAACTAGCAGATTAGAAAAAGTTAATTGATGAAAAAATTGCCCAGTTTGTTTATGCAATAAACTCTTCTTTCCGTCTGACTGAGAACCCACATTTCATTAATATGGTTCAGTCACTGAGACCAGGATACAGTCCACCCAGCAGAGTAGATGTTGCAGGGCAACTGCTGGATAAAGTGTACGACAGAGAAATAGAGCAATGTGCAACAACTCTGGAGGGTAGAATTGTTAACCTAAGTATTGATGGGTGGAGTAATGTCCACAATGATCCTATTGTATGTGCTTGTATAACAACAGAAGAAGGGAAAGTCTTCCTTGCACAAACAATTGATACGTCAGGAAATGCACACACAGCAGAATACTTACAAGAAGTGGCAGTAAAAGCTCTAATAACAACATGTGAACAAAAATTCAAATGTCTAGTACGCAGTTTATTCACAGACAATGCTGCAAATGTATCCAAGATGAGAAGAAATTTAGAAGAGCAAGAAGGGAATACAAAGCTAATAACATATGGTTGCAGTGCTCATTTGCTGCACCTCTTAGCCAAAGACTTAAGTGTTCCAGAAATAAAGACTAATGTTGTTGAAATTGCTAAATAATCATCAAACGCCCAACCTGTGGGCTGTTGGGGGCGGAGCCTAATCATGGCGGCAGCGGAGAGCTCGTGGTAGGAGCTTTCGGCCGGAGCCCCTCCGACCGACCACCTTGTACCTATCCACAAAATGTCCCTGTAATATGGAGCCCTAGAAGCCTGAGACCTACCTCGGTCTGGCGGGCTTCCTTGGCTGAGAGGCGGCCTGCGTGAGGAAGAGCTGGGGAACGGAGATCATCGGAGAGAGACGGGGACGCTGAACGTGGTTGCCTGGAAACAAGGAGGCGAGGCCGGGGCATGTGACCGGCCGCAGTGCATTCCTGGGAGCGAGGAAGCCAGCCGGCCGGCTGGAGGCCGACGGAGGAACAGGAGAGATACCGTCCTGCTGGAAGACTAGCCACTGCTGGAGTCCGGTGGAGGTGAACTGTGAGGAACTGCCTGCACAACAAGTAAACGGAGGAAAGTCCTGGAGGGCCCCCCTGAGAATAAGAGAGTCGATCTGCTGGAGAATTGGAGCCTGGAGCAGTCTCATGAGAGGAGCAGGGAGGGTGAGTGACTCCGGCTGTGACCTCAAACATAAAAAATGTGTTGATTCTGGAGAGACTGTGTCGAGCTGAAGGAGGACAGAGAGAGAGAGAAAAGGGGGGGGGGGTCCCCAGAGAATATAAAGGAGAAGAACGTAAGGTGTAGGCAAAAAAAAAACACAGAAAAGCTAACAGAAGGGCTGGGATCTCTATCACTATATCATACTGATTTCTTCCTTCTCTGTGTAAAATTCAAGATATGTGAGAAAAATAAAAGAAATAGAAGAAATGAAAAATAAAAGTGCAAAAGGAACCGGGCCTAAAGGAACCCAAACGGGTACAATTAAAAAGTACACATCCCAGGGAAACCTGACCCCGGAAAGGCACCAGAGTAGAAATGACAAAGAAGAACTAGATTTAAGTATGCAAAGTAGTCCTAAACAATTAATGGATCTTGACATCAGCAGTCAACAAATATCAGAGACAGAAAATGAACTACAAATCCCAAATAAAAAAGATGACAGAGATGTTTAACCATTAGCCGCCCGGCCAATAGCCGTTTGGCGGCTTGAAAAGCGCTGCAGCTTTCCGGGTCCACGCCATTTGGCGTGCTCCCGCACATGCGCCGTTTGCGCTATTGCAGAGCGGCGCAGCAGCGGGATCTGTCACCGCCCGTGCACCTCGGACACGGCCGATGACAGATCCGAGTACCGGCTCCCGTTGCCGGTACCATGTGACCTGCCGCGACCAATCACAGCAGGTCACATGACAGTTGTATACAATGGATGGCTTCATTCATGATGCCATCCATTGTATACTAGTGCCTAGCTGTGAATGGTCACAGCTAATCACATGCACATGTCATGTGATTAGCTGTGACCAAATCACAGCTAAGCACAAAAAAAAAAAAAAAAAAAAAAAAAAGCTGAATGAATCGATTTCATTCAGCTAAATGCTTGCTTATAGCAAAGTAATTCTTTGCTATAAGCAAATTGTGTAAAAAAAAAAAAAAAAAAAAATACTGATCACTTCCCCAAAGTAGTACAATGTTACTATGGTAACATTGTACTATTTTGGTCATAGTAAAATATGAAAAAAAATCTTAAAAAAAATAAAAAAAAATGTAATAAAAAATTAAATATAATAAAAAAATAAAAAAAAATTAAAAAAAAATATAATTTTTTTTTTTTTTTCATACTGTCACCAGTCAGTGTCCCTGTTCACCGCCATGCCAGTTATATGATGACGCTGTACTGCACTGGTGACAGTATGTAAAAAAAAAAATAGTGAAAATAATATTTTTCATTTTTTCATTTTCGGAAAAATTATGACAAAAAAATACAACTTCAAAAAACTCGCCATGCCTCTTATGAAGTACGTCCGACTGTCTACTCAGCAAAAAGGGGTCATTTGGGGATATCTGTACTATTCTGACATTCTTGGACCTCAAGAAATTAGATTGGCTGTCAGTACTTCAGGATTGATCAATATTCAGATCTATACCATAGTTTGTGAACTCTATAACTTTCCTACAAACTAAATAATACATCCTAATTTGGGTTATTTTCACCAAAGACATGTAGTAGAATACATCTCGGCCTAAATTTATGAAGAACAATTATTTATTTGTAAACTTTTATAACAGAAACAAAGAAAAATGTGTTTTTTTTTCAAAATTTTTGGTCTTTTTTTGTTAATTTAGCAAAAAATAAAAACCCCAGCGGTGATTAAATACCACCAAAAGAAAGCTCTAGTTGTGTGAAGAAAATGATAAAATTTTAGTTTGGGTACAATGTTGTATGACTGCGCAATTGTCATTCAAAGTGTGAGAGCGCTGAAACCTGAAAAATGGCCTGGGCAGGAAGGTGTAAAATTGCACGGTATTGAAACGGTTAAAAATCTGGAGAAAACTATAAAGCAAGAAATGGTAAATATTCGGAGTGATCTGGGGCAGCTGCTGTTAAGAGTGGAGGAAACGGAGCAGAAAGTTAAAAATCAGACCCAGATCATTTCCGAAATAGAAAAGAAGATAATTAATATGGAAAAAGTTCAGGAAAAATTGCTGTATAAGGCGGAAATTCAAGAGAATAGAGAAAGAAGGAGAAATATAAGGATAAGAGGAGTACCAGAAAGCCTAAAAGGAGAACTAATGGAAGAGGCGGTTTGTAAAATTCTGAACTTTATAACGGGATACTCTGATATGGAAAGGACTGATATAGAAAGTCTCTTTAGAAATGGGAGACTCCAGGTGAACCGTGAGAAGGACAGGCCGAGAGACATACTTGTTAAATTTTATGAACTGTAGCAAAGGGAAAGAATCTGGAGGAAAATTAAGGGAAAAGCAGTAATAAAATATGGAGAAATGGACATCCAAATATATGCGGATTTGTCACCGGAGACTCTCCGAAGGAGGAGAGCTCTGAGGCCTTTGCTGGAGCAGATGAGAAAACAGAAGGTGCAATATAGATGGGGGATACCGGAGTGTTTAATAGGATGGAAAAACGGAGTAACAGCCCAACTGAGGTTCCCAGAGGACTTAAGAAATTTTTGCGATAGATTGGAAATGCAGAGAATTGAAATTATTGGTTGGGAAGAAGAACCCGGGGGAAGTGGATTGAGGGAAGGGGAGGGGTAGACACTGGTGGAGGGGGGGGCGGGGGGAGCGGAGGGGAGAGAAGATGTGCGTGTTTCTTTTTTTTTTTTTTCTCTTCTCTCGCCCCCGCTCCGTCGCCTGTCTCCTCCATAACCCCTCTAGCTTGACTCTCTTTTCTCTTCCTTTTGTTAAGAAGTATAGGTGGAAGGGGGGTCAATGGGGAGATCTGGTTGGAGGGGAGGCCATTCATGGGAGGAGTGTAGCCCTAAGAATAATATCAAAGGTGGACGTTATTTCCACAAATGATGCTTAGGCAAAGCGAAGGCCTAAAAAAAGGGGGGTGGGAGGGATGGCAGTGATGCGGGGGGGGGGGGGGGGTGGAGGGGACGAAGGGGAAGAGGAGGGAGGGGAGGGAGGGGAGAGATGGGAGAGATGGGGGAGATAGGGGGGGGGACAAGGGGGGAGAAAAAGTTAGGATAAAAACGCTCCATAGGAATAAGAAAGAGGAAAGCAAGGAGGGAAAAGGGGTTAGGAGGAAAAGAGTAAGATGGAAGAAATCCAATATATAACCTATAATGTAAAAGGGTTAAGCTGCCCAGGAAAGAGATTTAGGTTGTTTAAAGAATTACAGCATAGACAATCTTCAGTGGTATTCCTGCAAGAAACACACCTAGAGATGGAGTCGAAGGTTAGATTGAGGACTAGATATTTTCCAACATGGTTTTATGCGTACTCACCAATTAAAAGAGCAAGGGGAGTTGCTATAGGCTTTGCCAAGAATATAAGGTTTGAGGTGGAGGATAGATTAACAGATCTGGAGGGAAGGTTTCTGTTTTTGAGAGGTAGATTACAGGGAATTGAGTGCACAATAGCAAATATATATAGTCCAAATAAGAAGCTGGAGACATTCATGAGAGAAGTGTTGAAGAGATTGATGGATTTTAAAAGAGGGTGTATGATCGTAGTGGGAGACTTTAACCTCTGTATGGATCTGCGAATGGACACCAATTCTGGTATGCGGAGAGAGAAAAGCAAGTCCTTGAGAAGGTTAAAGAAACTGATGCATGAGTGTCAACTGGTGGATATCTGGAGGATTAGGAATATGAAGGAGAGAGATTATACTTTCTTTTCACATGTACATGAGACTTATTCTAGACTAGATTACATATTAGTAGAACATCAAATGATAGAGTGGGTGGGGGAAGTAAAAATAGGAGAAAGCACTCTGTCGGATCATGCCCCGGTTGCAATGAAGTTAAAATGGGGTAGAGAGGAGAGAGAGGGATATGTGTGGCGGATGAATGAGGCACTCCTCATGGATGAAGAGATTGGACAAAGAATTGAGAAGGAAATTGAATGGTTTTTTGAAGAGAATGAGACAGAGGATGTGTCGGTTACAACGGTGTGGGAAGCACATAAAGCCTACATTAGAGGTCTTCTCATTGCAATAGGGACAAAAAAGAAAAAAGAAAGGAGAGAAAACACAAACAGAATATTAAATGAAATATATGATCTTGAACAGGTACACAAAAGGGAAAGATCTAAGGAGATCATGCAGCTGTTAATAAAGAAGAACTAGAGAAAGTAATGGAGGAAGAAAAAAAGAAGAGTCTTTAATAAAATAATATGTGAAAGGTATAGATGGGGAGATAGGCCGGGAAAGTATTTAATGAGAACTTTAAGAAAGAAGAAAAATAGAAATATTGAGAAAATAAGAAATCCCAAGGGGGAATTTGTACACGCAACCAAGGATATTGCCAAAGTATTTAAAGAGTATTATAGTGGCCTGTATAATATCATTCCCCAGGATATCTTTAAGAAAACGGAAACAGTAAATAGAGGGAAAAGGAAGTTATACCTAGAGGACGCAGGTCTACCGAAATTAGGAGAAATACAACTGAACTCTTTAGAGGAAGAAATAACTTCAGAGGAAATAGAAATAGCGTTAAAAAGTATGGCGGGAGGGAAAAGTCCTGGTCCGGACGGATATACGGTAAAATATTATAAAACATATAAAGAGCTTTTAATACCCAAGATGAAGATCTATATGAACGCCTTGGGGAACGGGTTGGAGATGAGGGGAGAATCTTTACAGGCCAATATAGTACTGATACAAAAAGAGGATAAAGACCCCTCGCAATGTGCAAGTTATCGACCAATAGCGTTATTGAATGTAGACACTAAAATATTTGCAAAGGTGCTGGCAAATAGACTAAAAGAACTGATGCCGGAGTGGATACACAGAGATCAGGTGGGGTTTGTCCCGGGAAGAGAGGGTAGAGATAATGCTTTGAGATCACGGTTGCTCATCCAGGAGGGTAAAAAAGGAAAAACCCCAATGATACTGATGTCGATAGATGCTGAGAAGGCATTCGACAGAGTAAGTTGGGGTTTTATGATGGATACCCTGGAAGCGCTAGGATTGGGAGATAGAATGAGAGGGTGGATTGGAGAGTTATATAGAGGGCCTACCGCCACCATAATGGTAAATGGAGGAAGATCAGAGCAGTTAAAGATGTCAAATAGTACAAGACAGGGATGTCCACTGTCTCCATTGCTGTATGTGTTATCACTGGAGCCCTTGTTGTCTAGGATAAGGAAGAATATAGATATAAAAGGAATAAAGATAGGAGATCGAGAACATAAGGTTGCGGCGTATGCGGACGATCTGATGTTTTACATTGGAAACCCCAGAACATCACTTCCAAATTTAATGAAAGCATTGAGGGAGTATGGAGAACTGTCAAACCTGAAAATTAACCCGACAAAGACTGAAATCTTAAATATAAACCTTAAAAATAGTGAAAAAGAAAAATTACAAGAGGAATTCCCTTTCCTCTGGAGAGATAAAGAGTTAAAATATTTAGGAATAAAACTATCAACCTTAACAAAGAACCTATATAAAGCCAATTATATAGCATTATTAAATGAGATCAAGGAGGAGCTCAGGAGGGTGGGAAATGGAAATCCTTCATGGATAGGGTGCATAAACCTGATAAAGATGGTAATTGTTCCCAAAGTATTATACAAATTCCAAATGATTCCAATCAAACTCCCGGAGGCATATTTCAAAGAACTCAGGAAAATGATAATAAAATATATATGGAGAAATAAAAAACCTAGAATAGGTTATGAGACGTTGATTAGAAGTAAAGAGAGAGGAGGATTGGGGGTACCAGATTTAAAGAGATATTATAGAGCGGGGATTATTGCGAGAATCTTTGACTGGATCCATAACCCGGAGAAAAGTTGGGTTAAAATCGAGAATGCACTGAGTGGAATAAGTTTAAGTAAAAGTATATGGGTACCGGCACAATATAGGGAATTAGAGGAGAGCACTAGCACGTACACTTTTAATGTTTTAAAAGAATGGGATTCACTACACAGACAAAAGGGGTGGGTTTTTAATTCACAATTATTACCACTTAGAAATACAAAATATTTTATTCCAGGTATGGACAGTATAGCAGGGAAATGGATCATAAAACAAGAGGCGCAATTGAGAGATATAATGGTGGGAGAGGAAAATCGGGTCATACAAGGAAATGGAGGAAAGAAAGGGAGAAGTCTTTAACAAGATGGATAGATTGAGATACTACCAATTGAAGTATTTTTTTGAAAGCCTCCCAAAGCCAATAAGAACTAGAAAAGACTGGAATCCGTTCGAGAGAATATTTGAGACACGGGGAAATGGTAGACACGGAATGGCAAAAATATACAAGATATTAATGGAACTTGACACTGACACAAAATTAATGCACGTAGAAAAATGGGAAAGAGATATGGGAAGAAAAATAGAGGAGCAGGAGCAGAGGAAAATGTTCACATTAATTCACGAAAATATTAGTATGAGGGAAGTAGAAATAAATTATAAGTGTTTAAATAGATGGCACATTACCCCTAACGTGGAGCACAAGATGAATACGGAAATGTCACAGATATGTTGGAGAGGTTGTCGCGAGGAGGGCACGTGGTATCATATGTGGTGGGAGTGCCCAGAAATACAGGTGTTTTGGCGGAGGATAGTTTATTTGATAAGAAAAATTACCAAAATCAATATAGGATTGGATCCAGAATTATGTCTCCTCCACATCTCAGAACTCTCAACGAAGGTATATAAGAGTTCGGGGATATGGCAATATCTGACCGCAGCAAAGAGTCTGATCCCCAGGTACTGGAAGAAAAGAGAGGTGCCAACTGAGGAGGATTGGATGGGAAGAGTAAATCAGATATCTGGGACAGAAAGACTTTATTATACGTATGAGGACAAGTTAGAGATATATAATAAAAAATGGAAAGCCTGGGAAGAATATAAAGCAAAGGTGAAATACATGATGAGATAATTTTCCTGGAAGTGGGCTTAAAATGGAGTTTAGGAACAACAAAAATATATGGAGTAAACGAGACAAGAGAAAGGGTGGAGCGTGGGAGGGAGTGGGGAGGAGGGGAGGGGATGCGGAGAGGGAGGGGGGGATGTATGGGAGGGGGGATGGAAAAGGAAGTTATGTATATAATTAAATTATATAAGGAGAAATTACTGTTTAGATAACTATTTTAATAGAAATGTGGAAATGATTTGTATACGACTTGAAAAACAAAATAAATATTTATAATAAAAAAAAAAGAAATTGCTAAATACTTCCGTAACAATCATTTTGCTGCAGCAGCTCTGAAAAGGATGGGTGGAACCAAGCTAACGCTAAAGATGTTAGGTGGAAATCTGTGGTGGACTGTTTTGAGCAGTATATCAAGAACTGGCCTATTCTGATGACAGTTTGTGAAGAAAATCGAGATAAAATAGATGGCACTGTCACGGCCAAAATCCTCAACATAGGGCTTAAGAGAAATGTTTAAAATATGCTGAGCATCCTGAAACCCATCTCTGAAGCTTTAAACAAAATACAGAAAAATAGCGGTTTTATTGCTGATGCTGTTGAAATTTGGGAGGAACTGAGTGAACACTTAAACATAACTACACATGGACAGAATTAAAATTACAAGCATAAAAAAAAACAAATTGGACAAGTACTGTCTCCAGCTCATTTTTTGGCAAATATTGTCAATATCCAGTATCAGGGTCAAAACTTAAGTGCTGAGGAAGAGGAGTTAGTTATGACATGGGTTTCCAGCAATCATCCATCTATAATGCCAACTATAATAAACTTCAAAGCTAAGGGGGAACCATTCAAGAAATATATGTTTGCTGAAGATATTTTAAAGAAAGTCACACCAGCGAACTGGTGGAAGTCATTTAAGCACTTGGATTTCGAGACTGTTGAAGTAATGATTTCACTTTTAGCAGCAGTAGCTTCTTCTGCAGGCGTTGAAAGAATATTCTCTTCCTTTGGACTCATTCATTCTAAATTGAGAAATCGTTTGGGACCTGATGTGACGGGAGCGACTTTTGGGGGTGGGGGGACCTCTGTATCATCTCCCCAAATTCTTATGTTTAAGTGACCCTGTGCCTGTTGAAGGGTACAGGGTGTGTAAATGTGAATGTCCCAGTCTTGAACAAACACTATACACCTTTGTTCTCGGCCACATGGCTGTCCATTGTTTGTTTGCCATGTGCTAGCCCCATTGTGTTGTGTCTTCCTGTCCAGCCAACTATTATGGGATGCATGTGTCCCTGTATTATCCCTGCCATGTGGTTGCCTATTGTTCTACGCCATGTGCTTCATCCCATTGTTCTGTGTCTTGGTTGGATGGGGCGGCTGTTGATGTGTTTCCTGTCCCTGGTTGTCTTTCCCCGCCCTCTGTATAAAACATGTTTGTGTACAATAAAGAGAGTTGGCTTCCTGTATTAAGAGCTGGGTGCTGTCTTTTTCCAGAGGGATTTCAAGGGTGTGGTCCGTGGATGGTGTTCGGACAGGGGAAGCTGCGGTATATCTGATGGGGGGCACTGCTTCAGATTGAGTGCGGCTTTGAAAGAGTGCGATGCAGTTAAACACAGCAATCTAATTATGCCTTCTCTACTTTCACAGGTAAATGCATCTCTCCTACCTCCACTCTTAACTCAAAATCGCATTCACTCCTGTTATATTCAGAACAAATGGTGTATTTATATTTGTGTGTATGTTGACCAGTCCACACCTCTAGCTGCACCCAGTTTACGACTGTAGTCTGCTTCCTGAGAAACATCCCCCACTATTCATGTGATCCTTATCAGCTTCTAATTGGGGTGGAGTTGAATGCTCATTTGAGCATCTCCCTATAAATTTAGATCAGCTCATGGGGGGAGATCTCTGATGGGGGGCACAGTCTCTGATGGGGGTGCTGCTTCAGATTGAGTGCAGCTTTGAAAGAGTGCGATGCAGTTAAACACAGCAGTTGAACTAAAGCAGGAGCACTTAAGCAGCAGGAAGACACAACAACAGCAAGAAACTCTACTGCACGCTGGACAGACTGCAAGCAAACACCCTGGAAAACCTCTCTTACATACCGGAGTCCCACTCCGTGTACCTTTTATACAATACGTCCCCTCTTCTCTTCATATTACTATCCTCTGTTCCCAAATTTCATTTCTTTACCCCTCTGCTCCACCCCAAAACTTGTACATCTCCCCCTCATTGCTATCATCTCCCTACTACTGCTCTCATCACCCCCCCCCCCCCCAAAATGCCTCTTCTACTCCTCCTCATTTTCCTCTCCTCCATTCCCAAAATCCATTCACTTTATCCCTCTGCTCCTCCTAAACATTTGTATATTGTGTCCTCACTGCCTCCTTCGCCCCTCTATGGCACCCACCACCTCCTCCTATTACTCCACTCTCACACTGACCCGAACACCTCCACTAGGAGTTTCTCACGCTCCTGCACATCCCGCTCCCATGCCACCTTTCTCACCCTTCTCCTCCTCCTAGCCGCGGGGGACATCTCCCCGAATCCTGGCCCTCCACCACCTCCCTCACAACACCCTCCTGCCTCCACGTCCTACCGCAACCCCCGCAACCTAGTATCTGTCCCCGTGCTCCCTAAAATCTCCCCCCCGTTTTCATGTGCACTCCTGAACGCCCGATCGGTGTGCAACAAGCTTACTGCCATCCATGACCTCTTTGTTTCCCACTCGACAACCCGGCCACATCCCATCTCCTCCACTTAACCTCCTCTTTTGCACTTGCACAGTGCATACAATCCACCACCCACTCCGACGGTAATATTCTTGATCTTGTCTTCTCCAACCACTGCGCTCCACAACCTCACTAACACCCCCTGTCCACAACCTGATTACCTTCTCTATCTCCTCGCCCTCCAACGCCTACCCCTCCAAATGTCACACTACTACCAGCCGTAACCTCCGCAACCTTAACCCTGCCCCCCTCCACTCTGCAGCTGATCAACTCCATGACAGCATCCTCCCCCTGTCCTGCCCCGACTTGGCTATGACTGCGTACAACAACGCACTGTCAACAGCCCTTGACTCACTAGCGCCTTTAACCACACGCAACATCAGACCCCGACCGCTCCAGCCCTGGCAGACTGATCACACCAAAACCCTCAAACGACACAGTCCTGGAGCGACTATGGCGCAAAACAGAATCCCAGCAAGCCTTCACCCGCTACAAATCTGCCTTCCGCACCTACACCTCCTCCCTCCACGCAGCCAAACAAGCCTACTTCCTGACCCTCATCAAGACCCTCTCCTCCAACCCTCGCCGACTCTTCTCCACCTTCAACTCTACTCTCTACACCCCCACCTCCACCCTGCACCTCACTCACCGCCCTTGAGATTGCCAATCACTTCAAAAACAAGATTGACACAATTCGCAAGGACATTGCCGCAACTCACACGCCCTCTCAACCCGTCCCCTATCACACAGCTACCCCCTCATCCCCCCTCCCCCTCGACATTACCCGCAGGGACTTCGTCACTGCTCAAACTCCTTCCAACCCCGTTCCCCCTCACTCAGCTACCCCCTCATCACCCCTCTCCCACGGCCCCACCACTGCTCTGACCTCCACCCCACCCTACATTCCTCATACTGAAGCTCCCCCAACACTCCGCACCTTTGACCTTACTACCATCGAGGAAGTCTCCAAGATCCTCTCTGATGCCCGCCTCAACACCTGCCCCCTCGACCCTACCCCCTCACAATTCCTACGACCTCCCTCCCTCCCTCTCCATCCTACGCTCCCTCACCCACATCTTTAATCTCTCCCTCTCCTCCAGCACTTTCCCCTCCCAACTGAAGCATGCACACATCACCCCCATACTTAAAAAGCCCTCCCTGGACCCCAATGACCCGAACAACCTCAGACCCATCTCCCTGTTCCCATTTACATCTAAACTCCTCGAGCGCCTCGTCTACACCCGCCTATGCTCTCACCTCAACGACAACAACCTCCTCGATCCCCTACAGTCTGGCTTCCGTCCCCTACACTCCACCGAAACCGCCTTACTCAAACTCTCCAACGACCTGCTAACTGCCAAAGCTAATGGCCACTATTCAGTACTCCTACTCCTTGACCTCTCTGCGGCCTTCGACACAGTCGACCACCCCCTCCTCCTCAAAAAACTACACTCCCTCGGCCTCAGAGATTCTGCTCTCGCCTGGCTCTCATCCTACCTGTCACAGCGCTCTTTCAGCGTTACCTATAATGCTACCACCTCCCCCTCACTCCCCCTCTCTGTTGGGGTCCCTCAAGGCTCCGTCCTTGGGCCCCTTCTCTTCTCCATCTACACCTCCTCCCTTGGCCAACTCATACACTCTCACGGCTTCAACTACCACCTCTATGCCGACGACACACAAATCTCTCTCTCAACCCCCCACCTCACTCCCTTGGTCTCTGCCCGAATCACACACCTACTGAGCGACATATCAGATTGGATGTCGCTCCACTTCCTTAAACTGAACCTCTCCAAAACCGAGTTTGTCTTCCCCCCAGCCCGAGCCCCAACCCCCATTGACTTCTCCATCACATCCAACAACGCCAATATCAAACCCACCCTGCAGGCCAGAGTACTTGGTGTCATTCTGAACTCCAACCTATTCTTCCAGCCCCAAGTCCAATCTTTAACAAACTCGTGCAGACTCCACCTCCGCAACATCGCCAAAATACGCACATTCCTAACCCCAGAAACCACTAAACAGCTCATCCACTCCCTCATCATATCACGACTCGACTACTGCAACTCCCTCCTCACTGGCCTGCATCGCCGCTGGCTATCCCCGCTTCAGTCGATCCTGAATACGGCTGCCAGACTCATTCACCTTTCCAACCGCTCCGTTTCCGCCACCCCCCTCTGCCAATCCCTCCACTGGCTTCCGATTGCGCAACGGATCAAATTTAAAATCCTAACACTGATGTACAAAGCTGTCCACCATACTGCCCCGAACTACATCACCGACCTAATATCCAAGTACCACCCAGCACGCACACTCCGCTCCTCACAAGACCTCCTCCTCTCTAGTTCCCTGGTCTCCTCCTCCCATGCCCGC
This sequence comes from Staurois parvus, assembly GCF_062004578.1. Classification (NCBI taxonomy): domain Eukaryota; kingdom Metazoa; phylum Chordata; class Amphibia; order Anura; family Ranidae; genus Staurois; species Staurois parvus. Next base: position 2,458,323 of record NW_028318828.1, on the reverse strand, counting down.
CTCCAGGACTTCTCCAGGGTGTCACCCATCCTCTGGAACTCCCTTCCCCAACCCATCAGATTATCACCTACTCTCCTCTCCTTTAGGTGCACCCTGAAAACCCATCTCTTCAGGGAAGCCTACCCCCTGCTAACTTGACCGACCTACTCCACTCTTCCTACCACTCCATCCCCCAAAGCTATCTCCTCCTGTACCACTATCCCGTCCCTTCTAGATTGTAAGCTCGAAAGAGCAGGGCCCTCGATCCCCTCATGTTTTGCATTGTATTGGTATTGTTCTGTCACATGTTCTGTCCCCCTTTGTAATGTACAGCGCTGAGTGAACTATTGGCGCTTTATACATACTGTATAATAACGGAATATACCCAAGTGCGGTCGGGTACCGGTTCCGTTTCACCTGATAAAGCAGGAAAGCTTGTTTTTCTTTTCCAGATTATAAACAAAGAAGAAGATGAAGATGACGAGTGAGCTACAGAGGACAGTATTTAAGTTTTTCATTTGTAGGCGGGGCTGACAGTCTAAGTTTCTTAAAATATATATATTTTGTTTAGCCAAATTAGTTAACAAACATGGATGTTTGTTTAAGCAAATAACATATGCTGTAATGTTATTGTTTCAGTTGAATAAATCTATTTAAATTGTTATTATTAAGGTAATGATTATTTTTCTCCTTCCTAAGTACAACAGAAAAGTTGTCCAAATATGAATGATTAACCTATTAAACTGGGGATAAAAAAACTAAAAGGAAAAGTTGTTATTCTAAAAATCTTCATCTACTTGCATATTAAAGTTATACCAGCAAGAATTAGTCTTTATGTAGAAAACTATGATTTAAATCAAGCCTTACTGACTAGTGATTTAAATCAGTTTGGTTTAAATCAAGTCCACCCTGATTGGTCTACAGACCCGATTCATCATATGCCCGTGTTCTGATGCCATGGCCAGGCATAGATATGAGACGATATTGCGTTTTATGCACTTCAACGACAACACGCTCAGTCATCCTCGGGGTGACCCTGAATTTGACAGGCTCCAAAAAATTTGGCCCCTCGTAAATCACTTTAACTAAACATTTGCAGATGTGTATACTGCCCAGCAAAACATCTGCGTTGAGGAATCCCGCATTAATTTTTCTGGCCGCCTTGCATTAAAACAGTTAATCCCCAGCAAGCGTGCCAGATATGGGGTCAAGGTGTATAAGACCAGTGAGGGCAACAGGCTATACATATCAGTTTTAGATTTACGAAGGAAATGTCATGTGGAGCCCCCCGGATGCCCACACTACATGGGGAGCAGTGGCAAGATAGTTTGGGACTTGGTGTCATCCTTTTTCCATTTGGGGTACCATTTATACGTGGGCAATTTTTATTCAAGCGTGTCACTATTTAGACATTTGTACAATCTTGGAATTGGTGACTGAGGCACTATGCGACCTAATCGCTGGGGCTTCCCCCAATGGCTTGTAAATACCAGTCTTAGAAAGGGGGAAAAAGCCTGCTTGAGAAATGAAGAATTGCTCGTAGTGAAGTGGAAGGAAAAAACTGAATGTTTTCTTCCTGTCTTCCATTCACGCAAATACGACCATCCACTTAGTTTCCCAAAAAGCCAGACACTGGTACAAAAAAAGTGTCTCTCAATTGGCTTTATATAACGCTTTACAAAGCAACTGGACATAGTAGATCTGTCCTAAAATTCCAGGAAGAGATCACGGCCTTTTAGTATCCAAAAGGTGCTATGCCCCAACCCAGATGCAGTTAGCCGGCTGCATAAGAGGCATTTTGCCGATTCCATTCCTGGTACCCCAACCCAAAGGAACCCCCAAAAAAGATGTGTCTGTAAGAGACATGGAATTAGGTGTGACAGACGCATTTTTTGTCCCTCCTGTCCTGACCAACTTGGCCTCTGCATCAAGGACTGCTTCCGTCGCTACCATACGCTAGTGGGAGTATAGGGTACAGCACAGCACAGTTCAGGGCACATTTACAAAGGGTCTCGAAAGAGGTTGGGTAGTCAGGAAACTGGCTATCGCATTTGGAGAGACCCTACCATCGGTTTTAAACCGTTAAAGTTTGAAGAAAAAAAAGTTAAACGCAAATCCCCCCAAAAAATTTAATTTTAAAAATCAAAAATAGTTATAGTTTTTTGTGTTGCTATATTTGTTATTGTTCTACTTTTACGGTTTTGTTACTGTTTGTTGACCATTGCGGTTCTTTGCAGGAATGCTTTCAGCTGCAGCACTAACCTGTTTATTCTGACAACAGGAACTTGCTCTCAGAATATACATAAATCAGCGGGGGCAGCGCTGTTGGATGAGATTTTTCATCTGTAGTTTTTAAAAAAAAAAAAAAAGCATGGGGCCTGGGGTGGCCAGTGGGATGATGGCCCCTATGCTTCGGCATATATATTTAATATTTGTTGGCACATTTCATGAGTGACACCATTAGAAGTGGGTGGATGAAGGAGGTATTCTAACAGTGGGCATACAACAAATGTTTTCTGGCAGAGATTTCTTCTTTTTCCCCATTCAACCCACAGGCTGCATAAAAAAACAAAACAAAACAAAAAACCACACCAAAGAAGGACCAGCGACGTACTGGTACATCACTGGACTTTGAATGGTTATACCAGGGTGATTCCTGCTGCAGGCATCGTCCTGGTATTGTTTTTTTCAGCCATAGATGGGCTTTAATGTCAAAGCAATCCTAGTGGCTAAATTAGCTAATTACAAGCAGCGGGGAAAAAAAAAGCGCCCCCCCCGCTGTCATTCACGGCCTTCTCAGGCAAACCCGTGCCATCAGGGAAACCTGAGAATGCAGCCAGTATTTCTGCCAGCTGACCATAGAGCTGACTGGAGACTGGAAAGGTGCCAATCATCTCTATAGTTTAAGAAATCAGAAGCTACAAGCATTTCATCACTTCAGTTGCGCAGGATATAAACAGCGCTATTTATAAATTGGGAAAGCATCTGATCACATTGATCTTGGTGAGATTAGATAACGTAAGGGCAGAGGAGATATCTACAGTCTGATAGACCCCAGATTTCTCAAATAAGAATATAGGACAATGCCCATTGAAGTTATAAGGGATAGTTTAATTCCCTGTGACAGCATTAAAAGTAATCAAAAAAGTACCCTCGCACCCCCACGCACCTGCGGTCGTGAGCGATGACCCTGTGCCAGTATGGAAACAGTGGTTGCACCATGCATGTGAGGTATCGCCACGAACGTCAGATCAAGGGCAGTAATTCTAGCTCTCTGTAAATCTAAAATGGTAGCTTGTAAAGGCTTTTAAAAGCATTGCCTATAGATATTAATTTATTCACTAGGGTGTCTGCTCTAAAAAAAAAAATGTTTGGGGGTTCAAATTAATTTCCTAAGCAAAAACACTGATTTTTTTCATGTGAACAAAAAGTGTCAGAAAAGGCTTGATCTTCAGATGGTTAGAAGAGTGAGTGATGTGTGGCATAAACTTCTAATGCTGGGCATAAAATGCCCCCATCCCCCAAAATGACCCCTTTTTGGAAAGTAGTCACCCCAAACTATTTGCTGAGAGGCATGTTGAATCAATAGAAGAATTTTACCACAAGTTTTTGGAAAATGACAATTTTCTTTTTTTTTTTTCCACAAAATTGTCACTTAAATGATTTACTGCTCACATATGCCATGGGTATAATGTGGAATTACTCCCAAAAATACATTCTGCTACTTCTCCTGAGTACGGGGGTACCACATGTGAGAGAAGTTATGGCAGTCTAGCCAAGTACAGGACCCCAAAATCCAATACGCACCTTCAGGCTTTTAACCGCCTCCAGCCCGCTATATAAAAAAGGAAATGACGGGGCAGTTCTCTCGTTCTGGGAGGACGTCATATGACGTCCTTCCACTCTAACCGCATGTGCACGGCTCCAGGAGCACGCAGCGAAGCGTTTGGTGGTGCGCTGTGTCCCTTGGACACAGCGGATCGCCGATCAACGAAAAGAGCTGAAGATGTCGGCTCAGTCATGTATTCAGCTGTGTTCAATCACAGCTGATCGCATGTTAATAGGGAAATGCAGATTATTGGCATTTCTCTCCTCACGAGCTGTCATGCTTACAGCTCGTGAGGAGAGGAGAGCCGGTAATCAGCATTCCTCAGAGGGGACATGTAAGCAGATCATCAGGGCACTGATGATCAGTGTAGCCCCAGCAGAGCCACCTGTCAGTGTGCATTAATGCCACCTGCCAGTGCACATCAATGCCACATATCAATGCCCATCTGAGCTGCCGCTCAGTGTCGCAGATCGCCGCCCATCAGTGCCGCCTCATTAGCGGACATCCGTGAAGGAGAAAAATCGGTTATTTACAAAATTTTATAAGAAAACTAAGAAAAAAAAAATGTAAAAAATTCAGTTGTTTTTGGTTTGTTTAGCAAAAAATAAAAAACCCAGGAGGCGATTAAAAACCACCACCAAAAAAAAAAAAAAAACTGTCTCAAAAAAATAAAAATTTCATATGGGTACAGTGTTGCATGACCACACAATTGTCATTTAAAGTGCGACAGCGCTGAAAGCTGAAAATTGGCCTGGGCAGTAAGGGGGGTATAAGAGCCCTGCAGGCAAGTGGTTAAAGGGCTTTATTTCCTCATTACACTTCCTGACTACCTATCACAGTTTCGGAGGCCCTGAAATGCCAGGATAGCACCAAACCCCCCCACCAAATGACCCCTTTTTGGAAAGTAGACACCCCAAGGAATTTGATAAGAAGCATGGCGAGTATTCTGCAGATCTTGTTTGTTGCCACAAGTCTTTGGAAAAATGAAGAAAACAAACATTTTTAATTTTTTTTTTTTACATTTCAAAACCTTTTGAGAAAAAAAAAATATGAGATCTGCAAAATACTCACCATGCCTCCTTTTAAATTCCTTGGGGTGTCCGCTTTCCAAAAGAAGATAATTTGGGGGGTGGTGTTAGCCTGACATTTCAGGGCCTCCGAAACAGTGATAGGTAGTGAGGAAGAGAAATGAGGAAGTTACGCACCTTCCGGGTTTCAAAGTGGTCATTGGATTTCAGGCTCCTGTGTGTGGCTAGGCTCCCAAAAAGTCTCACACATGTGGTATCCTTATACTCATTAGAAGTAGCAGAAAGTATTTTGGGGTGTAATTCCACATATACCCATGGCTTGTGCAAGAAATTATTTAAAATTACAACTTTGTGGGGGAAAAAAAAAGAAAAAACATTTTCCATGGACTCAATATGCCTCTCAGCAGATAGCTTAGGGTGCCTACTTTCCAAAAAGGGGTCATTTGGGGGTGTTTGTACTGTCCTGATATTTTAGCACCTCAAGAAATGTGATGGGCAGTCAGAAAACAAAAACTGTGTAAATTCCATTATCTATACCATAGTTTGTAGATGCTAGAACTTTCACACAAAGCAATAAAAATACACTTATTGGGATTTTTTTTAACCAAACACGTAGCAGAATACATTTTGGCTTAAAATTTATGACGAAATTTTAGTTTTTTTGGATATTTATGATAGAAATTAGAAAAATCGTTTTTTTTCAAAAAATTTTTTGTTTATAGCGCCAAAAATAAAAAGCGCACAGGTGATCAAATACCACCAAAAGAAAGCTCTATTTGTGTGAAAAAAAACAAGGACATACATTTTTTTTGGGTACAGCATTGCATGACCGTGCAATTATTAGTTGAATTAGTGCAGCGCCAAGTAGCAAAAAGAGGCCTGGTCATTAAGGGGAGTAAATCCTCTGGAGGGCAAGTGATTAAATACTAAAAACAATTTTTTATTTATTTATTTTTTTTAAAGTGGGATGCATTAAGTTCTGCATTTTTGCAAATCTGTGAACTATTAATATTCTACTTCCATGTATCCTTTAACCATTTCGCCGCAAAACCCTGGCCAAAATGTGCAGTCGAGCTGGGTTTCTGCCGCCTACCAACTGTCCACCCCACCACCACTTAAAAGGTGCAATAGGCAGCGGACAAGGGTCATTACATGCTGTGGCAACAATGCCTCGCTCTGCGCCCACGGCAAAGTTAACCCGACTTGTAGCGAGGCCGCCCACTGAACGCTTCACATTCAAGTCTATGGGGAAGAATCGCAAATGATTTGCAACTCCATGCAATACACGTGGCTTTGACGCATTCGTTGGCAACATTTTTATTTAAACAGTAACAATTTAATTGTTTTACATTTTTGTTTTCTGGAGGAGGGGCCTTGGAGAGACATCAGGGGTCTAAAGAGACCTCTAATGTCTTTGTGACAGACTTTAGAAAGTTCCACTCTCTGCATATTCATTAATCTACAGTGCAGCTGAAGAAGGGTCTGTATACAGACTTACTATTCCTTCACAAACTGAAACATAGTAAACACAGTTTACTACACTGCTAACACCAACAAACTGGAAGTGGAAAAATGTCAGAAGCCCATCATAAGTTAAACATGTCAGGCATCATGGCAGCAGAAGCATTTTCCAACCACCTCACCCAAACCATATCAAAATATTTTTGGAACATCCTCTGTGTAAGTGTCCTTGTATAGTGCTAAGCTAGCGTTCAGTAAGAGTTGATTCATACATGTGCTTTGCGGATAGAACCTTGGGCTTCACAGTTAATTGATACAGTAGTTGCTCACAGGTTCATGTCAAGTTATATCAGGTCTGGGACAGGAGTAGCTCAGGATCTTATCTTGTTTACACATACACAGTTTAGAAAAAGTTCCCATAGAAGTCAATAGCTTGTAATCTGCACCAGAACTAGACTGCACTGCTCAGAATCAGACATGACTATAAAAAGCACACTGAATCCGGACAGTGCACTGCACACATGCGAAAATGCATCATTAGGAAGCAATTTTTTTTCACATGTCAAACCACATCCAATCCGCATATATGTGAACGGGCACGATTGGTTTCCAAAACTGGACAGAGGGTGGGTAGGTTTTTCTCCTAGACAAAGTGATCATCTTTCTGGCGCCAAGTTTTAGGAGCCCAAACAGGGTCCTCTTGGCCGTGGTAGGGGCCACGTCCTTGACAAGTGCCGACAGACACGTTCTGCCAGCAACCAAATTTACTACATCCACCGCCACCCCTCAGAAATATAAAATGGCAGGGAAGATCCAGAAAATAAGGAAAAAAAAAATCCCTGTAGGATGCTCGCATCACAGCAAGCCGGGGAGAATTCAGGGTTGAGTTTATCGAGTCTGTAGGGAGTGTAGCAGGCCCTGTGAGTTATTTTGAACTGAATAAGCCTGTCTGACAGGTACCAGCTGTTTAAAATGCTAAATCCCATGTTGGTCCAGTCTTCAGCATCCAGGTTGGAGAGGTCCTCAGACCATTTGTGCCTAGATGTGGGAGTGCTACTAGGAGAACATTACATTAAGGTCGAGGTTGGTTTTTCTAAATTATCAGAGCGAAGTAGCAATTCACACTCAGAACTCCTGCTGTACATCTTTAGTGTTACTTTACTTATTACATGTTTTCAATAACTGTTGGAGAGGATCCCAAAGAGAGTAAGGTTACATTCTCTTTGGCAAGCATAGGGCTTGTTCACACTTGTGGCATACTCTAGCACTACACTGAAAAGCAAATTGTGGTGAAATGCATTTCCCAAGGCAGCGGAACAGCAGTTACTAGGCATTCAGAAGGCTTCAATTCTTCCTTTTTTTGAAAAGCAAAAAGGGATTTTCTATGTAAATACAGTGGTCCTATAATTTTTGCCCTTGACATCAAACAAAGCATAACAGCATGTGCAAGCTCCAGCTTGTCTGCATGTTATATTTAAGATGGGCAGTCAAGGAAGGGTAAAACCGCAACTCAACTGCTTGATTTAACTACAGTCTGACACAGCCATCCATGAGAGCAAGACCTGCACACAATCCAGGAAACTGGATAGTATATGAATTATATGATTCTCAGCAGAGTGGTCAAATCTGCAAGAACACATTGAAGGAAAAGAAAAAAACAAATAAATAATAGTATTTGCTAGACTAGCTCAAAAGGATTACAAAAAACATTTATATGAGGAGTTTTCACCAATTTAAACCCACTGTCCTGCAATTTCTTAGAACTGGTTTGAAATGTTAATGCAATTTTTTATTTTTTTTATTGCTCCATCATTTTGACAGTACATTTAACTGAAATATTCGGCAAAACTAAAACATAAGAATAACCACACCAATGAAGTCCACTTTAATAGAAGCAAATCTTTTCTTTAAAAAAAAAAAAAAAAAACCCCAACAAAAACACACCCCAACAATACATACCTCATCTCCACTATCTGAGGTTTCAGAATCAGAAGATGCTGCTGGTTTGCTCACTGGTAGTTCCTTCTCCTCTGAACTACCCCTTTTACGCTTGGCCAATGTAAGCAGCTCCTATATATACAAACAAACAAAAAAAAAAAATCACTTTGTGAAGATTATGTTACAATCAGCATGTATTCACAACTATTTAAAAGAGGGACACAAAACGATGTTCTTATTCTCAGAAAGTAGTCCCTACACATCCACTAATATATGGCCATGTAACCCACTTGTCATTTAATTGTTCCTTACTATATTCTGCTTATTATATAGTATTTATAAAGCGCCAATCCAAGCTCGAGGAGTTTGGACGTAAATGGGAGCAGGGAGATGGGTCTGAGGTTGTTCGGGTCATTGGGGTCCAGGGAGGGCTTTTTAAGTATGGGGGTGATGTGTGCATGTTTCAGAGGGGAGGGGAAAGTGCCGGAGGAGAGGGAGAGATTAAAGATGTGGGTGAGGGAGTGAAGGATGGAGGGGGAGGGAGGTCGTAGGAGTTGTGAGGGGATAGGGTCGAGGGGGGGAGGTGGTGAGGCGGGCATCAGAGAGGATCTTGGAGACTTCCTCGATGGTATTAAGGTCAAAGGTGTGAAGTGTTGGGGAGGCTTCAGTATGAGGAATGTAGGGTGGGGTAGAAGTGGAGGTCAGAGCAGTGGTGGGGCCATGGGAGAGGGGGAATGGGGTTGGAGGGAGTTTGAGCAGCGACGAAGTCCCTGCGGGTTATGCCGAGGGAGAGGGGGGATGAGGGGGTAGCTGTGTGAGAGGGGACAGGTTGAGAGGGTGTGTGAGTTGCAGCGATATCCTTGCGAATTGTGTCAATCTTGTTTTTGAAGTGATTGGCAATCTCAAGGGCAGTGAGTGAGGTGCTGGGTGGAGGTGGGGGTGGCGAGAGTAGTGAGTTGAAGGTGGAGAAGAGTCGGCGAGGATTGGAGGAGAGGGCCTTGATAAGGGTCAGGAAGTAGGCTTGTTTTGCAGCGTGGAGGTGTAGGTGTGGAAGGCAGATTTGTAGCGGGTGAAGGCTTGTTGGGATTTGGTTCTGCGCCATAGTCGTTCCAGGGCACGACTGTCGTTTGAGGGTTTTGTTGTGATCAGTCTGCCAGGGCTGGAGCGGTTGGGGTCTGACGTTATGTGTGGTTAAAGGCGCTAGTGAGTCAAGGGCTGTTAACAGCACATTGTTGTATTCAGTCATAGCCAAGTCGGGGCAGGACAGGGGGGAGGATGATGTCATGGAGTTGATCAGCTGCAGAGTGGAGGGGGGCAGGGTTAAGGTTGCGGAGGTTACGGCTGGTAGTAGTGTGACATTTGGAGGGGTAGGCATTGGAGGACAAGGAGATAGAGAAGGTAATCAGGTTGTGGTCAGAGAGAGGGAAGGGGATGTTAGTGAGGTTGTGGGGAGCGCAGCGGTTGGAGAAGACAAGATCAAGGATATTACCGTCAGAGTGGGTGGTGGATTGTATGCACTGTGCAAGTGCAAAAGAGGAGGTTAAGTGGAGGAGATGGGATGTGGCCGGGTTGTCGAGGTTGACAGGGATGTGGAAATCCCCAAGGATGATGGTGGGTAGCTCAGAGGAGAGGAAGAAGGGTAGCCAGGAGGAAAAGTCATCCAGGAAGCGGGATATGGATCCAGGAGGCCGGTATATCACAGCAATCTTCAGGGGGGTTGGGGAGAATAGTCGGACGCAGTGGGCCCCGAAGGAGGAGAAGGATAAGGGGGGGGTTTGGGAGGACTCGGAAAGGTAATCTGCGGTGACAGGAGCAGACCAACCCCACCACCTTTACGACCGTTGGGCCTGGGTGAGTGGGTCCAGGTGAGACCTCCGTAGGAAAATGCAGCAGGGGAGGTAGAGTCAGTAGACTCATTGGTCCTGACGAAGCTGAGTGAGATACGCCCATCGGCAAAACGCGTTGACGTCATACGTCAGATACGTCACTTCCGGTCATGCGCACTAGGTGGAACGCACGCTGACCTACAAGGAGGAAGCCATCTTCACATGCCATGAGGCAAGCATAAGCAGCACAGGCGCCAAGAAGAGGCCGGAACCCGCGGTATATCGGCTGATGTCAGCGGTGGTTCCCTGGCCTCCCTGGCCTTGTATGGCAGTACTTATGAAGGACATCTTTTCCTTTCCTATTATCCATTGCACAGGTGGTGAGTGGACTGTTACAGGACACTAGATATATGGTCCTATGTGATCTATATGACCTATACATCCTATATAGAGTGAAAGCTCTTTCAGTGACTTTCCACATATTGTTTATTTCACTACAGGATGGGGACATCATGGTGCTTTACATAGGAAACAAGATATACCACGTGTATTTCAACAGGCAGAAGATCTATTGGGATGTGTCTTGTTTTTCTTATAGAAAGTGGTGTGTAGTCCACATGTAGTGGTGAAGAAACCGTTTCAAGCAGTGCGCTGCGTTCTGCATCTATCCCTCCATCCTGGTAACAAATGGGGCATATTCTCATTTTAAAGCCCTAGGAAACAGCTGTTCATATCACAGATGAATGGGCCCCAACCACTTGTGCCGGCATAGGAATGTACTGCATATTATATATGATATTTATTTCTTGTCTTATTTAGGCCTAGAGGCATGCTTTTCTTTTTGACGCACACTGTGCTTGCTGCATTGCATACATGTGATACTTATATCCATAGTATAATTTTTTGAAACTCCTTGTTTGGGATATAACCATTATGGTAGTAGCATAGTCTACATATTTATAACATGTTATATGGTATACCTATGGTATAATTTTTTGCATACACCTCCTTTGGGAAGTGTTCACCTATGCGCCAGTGCTACAAAGACTTTAGACTCTAGTAGTCATTGTCTTTGTGGCACATGCATTCAGACCGGTCTTGGTGTTATTTTATATGGTTTTAGGTCTGTGTGTATTGTCTCATACGGAGGTGATGGTAAACCAGGGCGACTGCCCATAAGTCAAATTTGTATGTGTAATAAAGCATAGTTTTTGGAAATTTTTCTGAGTATCACATTCTGTTCATAATGTAGCCGCTTTCTCTGTGAATCTCTTTTCACAACCCTCTTTGTTTTGTATGCCTTTTTGGCTACTGAATGGAGACCATTTACTGGGTGATACGGTAATTTTTCTTACAACCTCTTAATAACTATCTTTAACAGAGGTAGAGTCAGTGGCCTGGATCCAGGTTTCCGTAATCGCTAGGAGGTTGAGGGAGTGGGAAACAAAGAGGTCATGGATGGCAGTAAGCTTGTTGCACACCGATCCGGCGTTCAGGAGTGCACATGAAAACGGGGGGGGGGAGCTTTTAGGGAGCAGGGGGACAGATACTAAGTTGAGGGGGTTGCGGCTGGACATGGAGGCGGGAGGGTGTTGTGTGGGTGAGAGTGGAGGGCCAGGATACGGGGAGATGTCCCCCGCAGTTAGGAGGAGGAGAAGGGTGAGAAAGGTGGCATGGGAGCGGGATGTGCTGGAGCGTGAGAAACTACTAGTGGAGGTGTTCGGGTCAGTGGGAGAGTGGAGTAATAGGAGGAGGTGGTGGGTGCCGTAGAGGGGTGAAGGAAGCAGTGAAGACACAATATACAATTGTCCTCTGTGAACCTCCTCCAACCTGTGTTAGTTTGCCATGAGCAGTGCAGTTGTACTCTTGTTGCTCAATGCCCGCTAAATATCCCAGTCAGGAGCATCTCAGGAGTGAGCAAGAGGATGGCTACATCCCTACATACACACTGTCTAACCGAAAGTATGAAGGCAACAGAAGGTACTTATTTATTTCAAGTACTTATATAGTGCCATTTATTTACACACACACATACATGTATAGTACATATTCATCAGTCCCTCATTCTCAAGGAGTGTACAATCTAAGGTCCCTAACTTACATTCATACATAAACATACTAGGGCCAATTTAGAAATGATCAAGTTAACCTACCAGCATGTCTTTGGAGTGTGGGAGGAAAATCGTTAAACCCGGAGGAAACCCACGCAGGTACAGGGAGAAGATACAAACTCCAGGCGGCTGGTGCCATGGTTGGGATTTGAACCAAGAACCCTAGTACTGTTAGGCGCAAGTGCTAACCATTTAGCCACTGTGCGGCCTCTTTCTGGGTTAGGAAATTTTTTTGTAATAAACTAGAGCTTAGAGGGTTTGTGTCACTTTAATAACGCCTTTCAATCTTTGTTCCATAGTTTTATCTAGAGGTCTACATTAATTTTTTTTTTTGCAATTTGCCATTTTATAGAGAAATCTATTACAAGTAATTCTGTGCTTGCAAGGGAAGAAAGATCATATCTATTGATGGGAGGGATACAAATTGTGACATGATCCAAAAAAAAAAAAAAAAGCCACTCAGTACCTAGTGAACAAGCTGCCATTAAAAAAATAAACAAGATTTACTGAAAACCAGAGAAGTTAAGCTCCAGATTTTTTTTCTCAATCATAGGAACACCTAGTTCTTGGATTTTAAAATTAATACTTACGGTAATATGCAGAAACCAACATTTCATAATTTTGTTTTTAAAATGCTAAACATCTTTTTCTTCTACTGTAAGTAAAGTTTTTCATGCAGGATGAAGACATGGCTGATTGGCTGTCCTAAGAGAGCCATCTGACTAACAGATATTCAAGCATGTGCAAGGAACTTTAGGACCCATTCACATCTGTCATTTACAGTACACTGTGGTAATGCCACAACATACCATACACGTTTTGGCATGTTGAGATGCCATTCAGTTACAAAGGCACTCCAATATACAATAGTTACAGTGCACCACAATGCACTCAATACACTACAGTGTGTTGCAGTACAAGAATTAAAAAAAATGGCATTTGTCAAGTCTTTTTGAAGAGTCGTCGTGAAAAATATTTCTGGGGGTTTGTAATCAATCCTGTAACCCGAGGATATGAGATCCAGGATAAGGTTGTTGCATGCAGGGGTGTGAAAGTTTAAAAAACGACTTTTCCAAGGGACTAAAATCGGGGTCCCAATCCCCTTGTCTTGAAATGAAATGTCCGCGGCTTTAAGCATTGCGCAGTTTATCTCCTACTCACTACCGCACAGTATTCAGGGACTAACAGGGGGAAAGAGACTTTGGAGCGTGATGAGCACAGATTGGGTGCTTGTCAGGAAAGGAGAGTTTCTTTAACGCTCAGAAGACACGCATCAGCCGAGCGAGAGAGGTGCCAGCCCCAACACGGAAGAAAACAAAAAAAAAAAACAAAAACACAAAAAAACACCAAAACATATAATGGAATAAATCACACCAATATTACTGTGAAACTTTGCACTCTTGACTTGCAAATATACACCATACACATCAGAATCCAAAAAGAAGAAAAACAGAATTAAAAAGAAAAAAAAAAAGTTAAAAAAAAAAAGACCACACGAGCAGAAAAACCTCTCCATAATGTAAGACAAGAGGAGATGGCTAGACAATATGGGACAAGTGCAAGATTGTTAACCCCCAAGGACAAGCACCAGTGTGTTTAGTAATATGCTTTCCAGGAGGGCCACGTTACATATTTAAAGTGGCTGTAAATGCTGAAGACTTTTTTTTTTTATTATTATATACTTTCATGCATTCTATGAACAAAGGTGAAAAACCTTCTGTGTGCTGCTTCCCCGTGACATAAATGTACAGATTTGAGTATCGGAGATGTGTTCTGTAGCAATAGGTATTTGTAAATTTAGCTCATTCCTTGTTTTTAAAGATGTATTCAGTCATATATTCAGTCATGGGTATTTGGAGACCTGTGCTCATCCATTAGCATCTGAAAAGACAGAGAAGCTTCCTCAGGCTTGAAGTGACACCTGGGTGCCAATAAGATTTGTCATCTTCTGGGAACCCTGGAAGGAAACGGCTGGAGACAGGTTGGCTTCATGACACAGCGGGAGACCAGAGCTTTGAATTATATCAGTGTATCAAAAGAATATGTTTCATCTCTCATAAAAGCTAAATTAGTTGCAGAGAGATGAAAATACTTCTTTTCGATTGGACACTCTGTAGGCTACATCTGCATGTACAAACTGTATTTGTGACCTATGTAGAATGCCAGGAAATGGTTATGTGGCGCCGGATCGTGACAGCTGAACAGTGATTGGTACTATCGCGACTGGACTGATGCGCTGGTTTCGGAAATTCAATCTCTGACTTGGTGATTCAAACCGTTCCTGGTCCAATCGACTTAGGGCATTTCAGGACCCAGAACATCTTGTGGGCAGGTACACGAACACCCCCCAAAGTCAACTGGCCAAGAACTCATGTCCAGCCCACGTCCATATCCCCATAAATGGAGGACCCTGAGGTATGGACGGTGTGATTCATATGGAGCTAGTTCGATCGACTAATGGATTGCTGACTTTCCCTGACTTGCTCCAGTCGCAGGATAATTCTAGGTAAGTTTTATTTCCCTTTTATTTTATAGTGAATAGTCAATTGTGTGTCTTATTTTCTGTAACTTTTTATACTTTGTACATATTTTTTGCACTGCCCACTTTCGGGATGTTAAATCTTAAAATTAATAAGTGACTTCTGGGTACTTAAGCGGCTCATATCTCAGGAGAGATTAGATTGTATTGTATTTTTAGTGTCTTTAAATGCTTGGTCAAGTTCATTGCCTATCTGTATGCAATTGCACTGTGTGTTGGCAGATTGTAAAGATAGCAGGTCTGCCAGATGGAGATCTGTGCGTGTGTGGTGTCCCAACAGACCGTTCTGCGGATAAACTTGTCGGGTGGTGGCAAGCTACGGTTTGTGGTGTGGGGGTGTGTGGAAAGTGGAAGAGTGATTAACACCGGGGTTCTGGCTTGTTGGATAGCTGGAGGAATCCTAGAAGGGTGTGTGATTGCTAGGCTGCTCCTCAACCCTAGTTAGTGCATCAGATTGTAAGATTTGTATCTGCCAGTGTGTGGTCGGCCGGCTGGATTGGAGTGGAGTCTGCCTCCAGTGGTGGCCAAGAGGTAGTGCGGGCTGTGAAAGTGTATCATGGCCGGTCTTATATACTTTATATATTAGAAGTTAAGTCCCCCCTTATTCCCTCTTACCCCAAGTCACGGCCGCACGTGCGTGCCTCGGTTAGCTAGTCGCTGTGGGTGAACCGTGACACCCTTAACCTAATACTCACCTGAGCCCCCTTTTGATTCAGTGATGTGAAGGAGAGCTTCGGCTATTCCAGGACTCCTCAGTGGCTGAGACAGAAGCAGGAGCCACTGGTTCGCACTGTTCAATCACTGCCAGTGTGCCATTGAAGAGTGGGGGGCAGGGCCATGCCATGTCTACATGAGACTTATGAACACATGAAACAGTGCCCCAATAGGAAGCAGCTTGCTGTTAGGGGCTTTAATAAGGAGGGAGTAGCCAGAAGTGCTGGCAGACAGAACCAGAGGAGAATCAGGACTACTGTGTTAAAAACCATTGTACAGAGCAGACAAGAATAACTTTTTTTATTTATTTTTTTTAGCTGAACCATTAATACCACTTAAAACAGCTTCCCGACTGCCATATAGCAGAAATACTGCTAGAGGGCGGCACGGATGCGCAAAATCACGTGTACACAAACACTTCACGTTTTCGCGGTCTGGGGGAGGGGTGCGCAAGCAAGTGCCATGATTTAATCCCCAAGGGATCAATCCTACAATTTAGGTCAGTGATGTTCGGTCTAAATTGGATGATCGATCCCTATCCTACCAGGGAAACTTCCTGTACCTGTGTTGACACTTAACACAGGTACAGGAAATGATGCAATCTTATCTCTCTGGGCACATTCCGTCCCAAAGACAGAAGAATCAAAACACCAAGTAAAACAGCACACACTTTCACAGTTAGAACACTTGGACACATTTAACTGCTTAATCCCCCCCCCCCCCCCAGTTGACCCTGTTCACTGCCCTGTCACCAGTGTTATTAGTACAGTGTACAGATATTTTGCTGATCACTGTACTCGTGTCGCAGGCAACTTAAGATAGCGTCAGACTGCCCTTAAGTACACCAGTAATCATATTTAACCCCTTGATTGCCAGGAACACGCTCACATACACAAACCTCCATTGCTAGTATAGTGTCTGAATGGATCAAAATCTTTGATCAGATCAGCACTATACCAGTGTTAACATTAGTTTAGTGTCTCCAAAAATGCAGTGTTAATGGGATCAGCCCTGGAACCTGCCAGCACCTGCGTTTAGCTCCCCATCCCCACCTCTCCCCCAGCAAGTGCAGTATCAGTGTCACTTGTTACACTGCACACAAAACCGCAGTGTTCGCAGCATCAGGCCTGATCTATGCTAGCACTTGCAGGTAAATTTTTGTAGCGGTTCAAGCAGTCCGACAGCCAGGTGCTCTTTTTTTCCCTCGTGAGTCGCACTAGGAACCAATAAATAATTGGCCAAAATGTCAATGGAAAGGTACTCTAGTGAAGAGGCCTACATGATTCTGAGCATGTCAGGTGAGAATAAAGGGGAAGCCTCACTGACAGAATCTGCCTCAGAATATGAACCTGTAGACTGCAGTGGCAGCCTGACAGATAACTCAGATGATGGAGAAGAAGAGATCCCTACTAAGGGTCACGTGTACCCAACCCTGTTCCCAGGTTGCGGAGATGTTACAATAGCATGAGGACTCTCATATGCAGCAGAGTACCAGTACTAGTCTACCTTTTGGTGAACTGGAGAGCACCAGCAGCCTAGTACATCCTGGTGTTTCAAACACCAGCACTGCAGTATCACTCAGTGACGTGGAGAGTCCCACAAGTGCAGTACAAGCTGGTGCAGTGGCGAGCACAAGAAGTGTCCTACAGCCACCAAGAATTAGCACTCAGGCCCATAGAGACCCTAGTATCCTTCTGGATGTGCTTGCAAATCACGATTGGCAGCCCACAAATGCTTCAGCACCCTTATTTCCCCCATTCACTGCCCAACCCGGAATTCATTCGGAAACAGCAAATTAACTACTCCTCTTGATTTTTTGGAGCGTTTTTTCACGGAAGATCTGTTGGCATTGTGGATCAAAGCAAATTATATGCATAACAGTTTAATCGCTGCCAACCCAAAATTCAAACCCTGACAGACCATTTGCATGGAAACCCATTACGGTTTACAAATGTAAACTTTTTTTGGCCTAACCCTCAACATGTGCATTACTTAAAAAAATAAATTGAGGTTGTATTGGTCCACAGGCCCGATTCATAATATGCCTGTGCTCTCGGTGCCATGACCAAGCATAGATATGAGAGTATATTGTGTTTTATGCATTTCAACGACAACATACTCTGTCGTCCTCGAGGTGACCCTGAATTTGACCAGCTCCACAAAATTCAGCCTCTTGTAAAACCACCTTAACCAAAAATTTGCAGATGTCTAACTCCCCAGCAAAACATCTGCGTTGATGAGTCCCTCAGTCTTTCTGGCCGCCTTGCATTCAAACACTTTATCCCCAGCAAGCATGCCAGATATGAAGTCAAGAGGTAGAAGACCTGTGAGGGCAACAAGCTATACATATACAGTTGTGTTCAAAATAATAGTGTTGAAAAAAGTGAATAATGCTCAAAATCCTTCTAATAGCTTTTATTTTCACACACACACACACACACACGGAACACTACACATTCTATTCCAAATCAAAACATGAAGAAAAATAAATCAAAATTTGTGGTGTTCCTCTAAACAAATTGAAGAAAAGGGAGTATTAGACTTCAAAAAAATAGCAGTGCAGTGTTTGTATTCTTCTTTACAAACTCAAACATTCACTATAAAAACTGGAAAATGTTTGAAGATTTTGCTTTCCTTTGAATGACTTAATTATATTTCGTTGTATAACCACTGTTTCTGAGAACTGCTGTACATCTGTGTTGCATTGAGTCAACCAACTTCTGGCACCTGTGAACAGGTATTCCAGCCCAGGATGATTGGACTACATTCCAGTTCTTCTCCATTTCTTAGTTTTGCCTCAGAAACTGTATTTTTGATGTCACCCCACAGGTTTTCTATTGGATTAAGATCCGGGGATTGGGCTGGCCACTCCATAACATCAATCTTGTTGGTCTGGAACCAAGATGTTGCACGTTTACTGGGGTGTTTGGGGTCGTTGTCTTGTTGGAACACCCATTTCAAGGGCATTTCCTCTTCAGCATAAGGCAGCATGACCTCTTCAAGTATTCTGATGTATTCAAACTGATCCATGATCCCTGGTATGCGATAAATAGGCCCAACACCGTAATATGAGAAACATCCCCATATCATGATGCTTGCGCAACCATGCTTCACTGTCTTCACAGTGTACTGTGGCTTGAATTCAGTGTTTGGGGGTCATCTGTCAAACTGTCTGCAGCCACTAGACCCAAAAAGAACGATCTTACTTTCATCAGTCCACAAAATGTTGCGCCATTTCTCTTTAGGCCAGTCAATGTGCTCTTTGGCAAATTGTAACCTCTTCAGCATGTCTTTTTTTCAACAGTGGGACTTTGCGGGGGCTTCTTGCAGATAGCTTGGCTTCACATAGGCGTCTTCTAATTGTAACAGAAGGTGGACACCTTTAAATGCATATGGTCAGTAAACTTTTT
This sequence comes from Staurois parvus, assembly GCF_062004578.1. Taxonomy (NCBI): domain Eukaryota; kingdom Metazoa; phylum Chordata; class Amphibia; order Anura; family Ranidae; genus Staurois; species Staurois parvus. Next base: position 2,439,488 of record NW_028318828.1, on the reverse strand, counting down.
GTTTAAAATCTTTTATGTACCCCACACAAACCAACCCTGAATAAAGGTATCTTAAGCAGTATCACGCTAGGAGGTCTCTTATTGGGCACTCTGTGTGAGTGCCATCATTCGCAGTGCCCATCTGGAGGACTCAGGACCCTGGTGGTGATACCTGGTAGCTGTTTCGGATGACCTTACTTCTGTGGAGCCGGGATGGTGATCTGGGTGCAATCTGATCTGGGATCTGAAGATCGTTCTATGGCCTGGCGACGCAGGATTACATATTGCTTATATTAAACGCACATCTGGTGAGTGCGTTTTTCACCTATTTGTGTGGTTCACACTTATCACACCTTGGATCAGGACGTCCACTCACCTGGAATTAGGATCTCTCCATGATCCGCACTATTATATTGAACTTTTGTATTTATGGATAACCATCAGAGTGATATCACGCATGTACATATATTGTGTGTATAAACTGTACTCTATTATTTAGCGCTGCACCATTCTATTTGACAAGTACTCACAGGTAACTTTAGACCGTCTTTGATCTTCCTGGAGCCGATTGTTGGCCGAGTCCTTGCCATTTTGGCTATTTTTCTATCCATTAGAATGGTAGTTTTTCGCTTTCTTCCACGTCTTTCAGGTTTTGGTTGCCATTTTAAAGCATTTGCGATCATTTTAGCTGAGCAGCTTTTCTGCACTTCATGTTTTCTCCTCTCCAATCAACTTTTTAATCAAGGTACGCTGTTCTTCTGAACAAAGTCTGGAATGACCCATTTTCCTCAGAAATTCAGAGAGAAATGCACTGTAACCAGCATGTACAACAACATTTGCTGCCTTCCTTCCTTAAATAAGGGCAATAATTGCCACCTGTTTTTCAAAGAATGAATGACCTCACTAATAGAACTCCACACTGCTATTTTGAACATGCCCCTTTCAATTAGTGATTCAATAACACGGCAGCTAGTGTTGTTGAGAAGCCCCTATGACTTCCAACAACCAGATGATGAAGCAGTACTTAGGTTTCCCGAAAAGCCAGACGCTTGTACAAAAAAAAAAAAAGGTGTGTTTTTTTCAATTGGCTCTATATAATGATTTTGTGCTTTACAAAGTAACTGGATGAAGTGGATCCTTCCTAAAATTCCAGGAAGAAATCATGGTCCTTTTGTATCCAGAAGGTGCTGTGGCCCAAACCCCCAATGCAGATGTAGTTAGCTGGCTGCATGAGAGGCATTTTCCAGATCTCATTCCTGGTACCCCAACTCAAAAAGGACAAAAAAAAAAAAGTGTAGCGGACATGGAATGAAGCATGACACCCGCTTTTTATGTCCCTCCTGTCCTTGCCAACCTGGTCTCTGCCTTAATGACTGCTTCTGTTGCTACCACACACTTGTGGAGTATCAGTATAGGGTACAGCACGGCACAGTTCAGGGCACACATTTGCACAGGGTCTAGAAAGAGGTTAGGTAGTCAGGAAACTGGCCATCGCATTTTGAGAGACCCTACAATCTGGTTTAACAACTTCCCATCCAAGCGCTGTATATTAAAAAAACGGCCGGATGGTGGCACCGCAGGGGCGGGTTGCCGTTCAGAATCGGCGCCCACCATTTTGGATTGTGTGCGCTCCCTGGGAGCGCGTGGCACCACGATCCAGTGCCGGCTGTGTCCAGAGGACACAGCGGAACACCGATCACTGTATGGGACCTCTGTGTGAGGTCCTGATCATGTGATCACTGATTGGCCAATCAGCGATCACATGAATAGGAGTAAGCATGTCGTCACTTCTGACATCATTGCTTACTACGTGTGAAATCTGTGAATGATCACAGAGATAACATGGTACAAGGCTATTCACAACAGCCTTGTACCATGTGACAAGCTGTGACCAATCACAGCTCACACAGTAATTTTCAATGGCTGCAAGAAAGCAGCCAGAGAAGGAGAAAAGATTGCTTTTACAGCCTTTATGGGTGTAAAAGCAATCAGTGTAATAAAAAAAAAATAATAATAATCGCCCCCTACAAGTAGTACAGTGTCACTATGGTGACACTGTACTGCTAGGGTGACAGTATGTAAAAAAAAAAAAACCCACACAAATAAAGAAAAATGTAAACAATTTTTGAAAAATTTATAATTTTTGGTTAAACTAATTTGGGTTATTTTTTTTTTTTTTTTTTTACTAAAAAGAAAACTGAATACATTTTGGCCAAGATTTATGAAGAAATAAAATTTTGCAAATAAATAACTTAAGAAAAACTTTTTTTTAACAAATTTGACTTTCATTTATATAGCAAAAACATAAAAATCCCAGTGGTGAATAATTACCACCAAAATAAACTTTTATTTGTATAAAAAAAAAGCTAAAAAAATTCATATGGGTACATGGCATGACCGCGCAATTGTCAAAGTGTGACAGCACTGAAAGCTGAAAATTAGCCTGGACAGGAAGGGGGTAAAAGTGTCCAGACAAAAAAAAAATGAATACAAACAAAAATTGTAAAAACAAAAATAGTTTTTTTTTGTTACTGTTCCGTTACAATTGTACTGTTTAATTGTTAACCATTGCCATTTTCTTTGCAGGAATGCCATTCAGTTGCAGCTCTCAGAATATACACAAGTCAGTGTGGGAAACGCTGTTGGATGAGATTTTTCATTTGCAGTTAAAAAAAAAAAAAAAAAAAAAAAACCCACACACCAAGGACCAGCGACATACTGGTATATCAGTGGACTTTGAGTGGTCTATTACCATCATCCTGGTATCTTTTCCAGCCAGCGATCGGCTTTCATGTAAAGCAATCCTAGTGGCTAATTAGCTGCTAAGATGGCTTTACAAGCAGATGTCCCCCCTCTCCCGCTGCCTTCCACGGCCATCTCTGGCAGTCCCGTGCCATCGGAGGAACCTGAGAATGCAGCCAGTGTTTCTGCCAGATGATCATAGAGCTGTTTGGAGACCGGAATGGTGCCAAACATCTCTATAGTCTAAGAAGTCGGAAGCCAAGAGCATTTCATCACATCAGTTTCGCAGGAAATAAACAGTGCCATTTGTAAATTGGGAAAGCATCTGATCACACCGATCTTGGTGAGATTAGATAATGTAAGGGCAGAGGCAATATCTAGAGTTTGATAGACACCAGATTTCTCAAAAAAAGAATATGACAATGCCCATTGAAGTTATAGTGGACATTTGCATTCACTTTTTCATCCAGACCTGATCTTACTTCAAGTGAGGCGGAGTCCCCTTGATCTTTTGTATGGTAATATTCTTAGATTTTTACCCTTATTTTAGTCTTATTCAGGTTTGTTGGTAGCTTGATATTTAGGTTTTATATCTATACACTTTTAGAATCATTTACTACTGTGGATACATTTCCATTTGGGGTGGCTATCCAGGAAGGCTGTATATCCATCCTTTCATGATGGTCAAGTTTATGAGACGCTAATGGGATAACATATATACATTTCATGGGGTCGTTCTGTTATTGCATATGGTTAGTGCATATATCCTATTTTTTGTTCCCTCTACTATGATCCCTTCTTTTCTGGTTTTCCATTTCAGGAGGTCATTCTATTCACTGTGGTGGCTACCAAAACAATTTTTTGAAAAATGTCCCTCTATGCAGATATCATATGGAAAATATGAAAATTCTTTGATCAAGTAGTTAGGAACTTCATTGCCTTATGTGGATTCCTGATTGCCGAATAACTATTAGATCTGGAGACGCCAAATGTTTTTAATTCAGTGATTTTTCAATGACTTGTTTACCATGTCTCTGTCTAACCTCCATATGATCCATGTGATCGAATAAAACTTGTTTGTAAATACTTATTACATTACTCCGCTTGGATTTTCTAATAACCACTCTGGGTGAGCAGTATTGCACTTGTCATACTGCTATGTTTTATGTTCAGATTTCAACTAAGCTGGATTAAAGGGCCCTGAACTTTCTGCCAGTATGGCACTGCATAGCGACCAACATTTTAAAAAGACACTTTACCAATGGGCTCATCTTATCTTGACGCATTCAACGCCGTCATGTGACAACAAGGAACACTTCTCTGTGAGAACTTTATTCAGATGGTAAAACACTCTCCAGTTAAAAAGATTAAGAGGCCCAGAATATATCAGAAGGAAATGGTCTCCAGTGCTACTGGACAAGGCTGACATTTGCAGGGACTAAATATGGTATATTCTGTTATAGTCAGTCAGGAACATCTGCCCCTCTGACATTACCTGGCAAAGAAAGGAAGGGGTGACTGGTAAGACAGGGTACCCATGCCAAGATCAGTGAATGAGTGGACTGCGACCATGGAGAGAACTGCAGCACGAGTTCCAGGCACCACAGGTACACAATGGAGGGGAAACTGAACTTTGGCCCTCCCACAGTTACACCTGAGGCACCTTCTCCTAATTCCTTACCAAGATCAGTAGTCCTCCTACTCCAAGTCCCACAGATGAGGCTGTGCCAGTGATTCGTCCTCCTTCCACCTCCCTCCGGTCTGGTTCACCTTCTCCTCTATACGTTAAGAGTTACTCCACTACCCCATTCTCCACTCCTCTTGCTCTGTGGGCACAAGCATGAGGCATGCCCCTCCATGAGGTCAGCAAAGAGAGCCCTGGAGAGTGCAGTAGGGTGGTGTAAAAGATAACAGCCAGCTGTACACTGACAGAGCTGAGCAGACTGTGACAGACTGACCATATCAGGTAAAAAAGTAAACCTTGCCGCTTGTCCGCAGCAAGCCTAAATATAGAAAAACCACCTGCCCAGCGCCCAGAACTGTATGTCCTGGGCATGGGATGATAGGATTTGCACACCCCCATGCATGTGGCTAGTTACCATTGTGTAAGGAAGTACCCAGTCTCTGCCTTGGCCCCACCCAGCTGGCAGCCCAAGTAACTGTGATTTCTCCTCGGATTGAGAGGGACTGAAGAATATCCCTCTCTTCCAGTTTATAACAGGTCTTCTTTTGGTCCAGTTTTGCAATGTCTTTTTTCTGCTGGGGCTTGAAAGAATGAATATTTTTTTTTATTTGCTGTCTTCTGGGAATCTTTATCCTGACTTAAGTTCCTTACTTAAGTAAACTGCTGTAAAGGGGACAGCGCAGCGCCTGCATTTTGATGCCAAGTCCCCATCCAAACCCTTGTGGCTTTGGTTGATTGGGGACGTGGACCTAGATGTTAAAAAAAACAAAACAAAACAAAAAAAAAAAAAAACACTTGGTTGAAGCATGCGCTATATAGGCTACTGCTACTCAGCACAGGAAGGGCATCTGAGATTTCCTCTCTGGGAGTTTTGCTCTCAAGATGTGTACGTAGTTATTTCACACAAAGATACAAAGCATATATTAAAGATATATTTGAGCGTCCTCAAAAGACCATTCTGATTTCCTGGACACCTTCAATAATGAGGCATCCAGCTTGGGACATCTGTCCCAAAGGTTGGCGTTTTGGCGTCTTCTTTTAAAATGGAAACCTTTTCAGATTTTTCTTTTGTGTTTTTGGGGGGGGAACACACACACACTTTCAAAGCTGGGTGTTCCAGAAAGGTCCTGTATTGCTTAGAATGTATGCACAACTGGAATGTATGCATCATCTCATTCCTCATACTACCCAAAAATCCTTTGAAGAGCGACTCTTTCACACTTATTATACAGTGTTTATATAGCGCCAGTTTGCTCAGCACTGTACATTACAATGGGAGACAATACATGAGGCAGTACAGTAACAATACAATAAAATAGGAGGGGTTCGAGGGCCCTGCTCCTTGGAGCTTACAATCTAGGAGAGACATTATCCCAACAGCCTTGCCAAAGAGGTTTCTTCCAGGATGAAGAAAGTTTTTTTTTTCTTACAAGGGCATTTTCCTCCCAGATGCCATGGCCTCATCTTCACATATCCTTCCCGTAACACTAGGGATTTTATTTGGGCCCACAAGTCACCGTTTTTGCCCACAGGCTGAGAGGTGGACTTGGAGTCCGAAATATTATCTGGCTGAACAAATCTCGCAACTTGTGATGCTACATGCAACGTCGGATGTTCCCCTGCGGGTGCTCCTGGAAATTCCCAATTATGCCCCTGTCCTGGCCCCCCTATGGCTACCCCCCCACCTCACTCCCCCCTCCCTGAGCCCTCTTATGGTCCACAGTCTGCACCTTTCGGACTCCACCTGCTACTCGAACAAAATTTATGTCTCCCTCTCTTCTGCTTCTCCCCCTCCTAAACAACGCTCTTTCCGCCTGGGTTGGACCAACCCCATGCTTTTGCCTGATGGCCAGCCCATTGATACTCTCAGGTCCATCACTTCTTGGGGTCTTGCTCCTCTTCCCTTCTTGAACTTCCATTTCCGAGACCCACAACACGCCTCCAGCACAGTCGTTCTGCTATCTACAGCTCGCCACTGAATTTCCACTGTCATAATTCCTCTTTCCCATTTCAGAAAACGGCCTTTGAACACATTTGCCTACACTCACCATGAGCCCGGGGCACCATCTCCTCCATTTACAGGGATATCATCCAGCTCCCACCTGTACTTCTCCAAATGGGAATGAGACCTCACAGCCTCCAGAGGACTGGAGCAGGGCCTGGTCTGCTGTAGCCAAATATGGTTTCAATAAGGTCACCATGGACGTAGCCTACAAAGTCCTCATCCGCTGGTACTGGGTCCCAGTCCGCACTACTCCAGTCATGTAGTGGCTGATGTTTCCGGGGCTGTGGTCAACATGGAGATGAGATCTATATATGGTGGTCCTGCCCCTGCCAGGGCTCTTTGTCACGGCTCTACGGCATCCTTTCGACCCTTTCCCCATGTACCCTTCAGCAAGGTTGAATAGAGAAAATAGTGGTGCTACTACCCTTACAGACCTTCATGCACAGACAGCAGGTGCTTGATCTTCAGTCGCTCAGATTAAAACAATTATTCATAAACTTAATCTGCTCTAAAAATCTTCTTTATTCAGTGAACCACAGCGTAAAAAGTTACATTAACAGTCAGTTGATGGGTTTCAGCCTACAAGGCTTTAGTCATAACAGGAAAGAGTATCAAGCTGCTCGTCCAACATAAATATAAAGAATCCCCCTATGGGACTTTAATGCAAAACATATCGTTACATATATACCTAAAAAGGAACGGTTTTGATCATATTCTTTATTACATCGAAGTATTGATAAAAGACAAATTATCTTTGATTGCTATTGCAAAGATATTTTCCTTCACATTACATCAAAACTCCCAAAAGTTTGATGCATTTTGACCATTCCACTTTGATCTTCAGGGGGCATAAATACAGGAAGAATTTCTGAATAGGCATACTAGATATAAGTAATAATTTACAAGAAATCAATAGCATTCATATAATTACCATTTTGGTACTTACAAGCTAACTGAGCAATCAATATTAATCAGAGCAGACATAAAAACACGGATTTCCAAGATGAGGCTGCATGGCCGGAGATTTTAATAGTATGAACCAACAGAAGGGCAAGGGTGGTCAAATATCCATCTCATAATGCTGACGGCAACACAGGAGAACACCAAATCACCCTCTAAAATCATCATAGAAGACATGGTACGAATTAGCAACTTTATTCAGAAGACCTAAAGATTGGTATTCTAGTTGATACATAGAGAAAAGCTAACCATATATAGGGAATAGCCAGTGAACACAGTAAACAGATATTCCTTGTTTTATGGTGAAGATGTCACAAGTCCCAGTGGACCAAAGGTTCTGTACAATTGTTTTACCTACAACAGAAATCAAAAGTTATAGAAATACGATCACAACTAGATATACCAGTACATAAACACCTTCACCAAGGCAACTAACCACAATGCTTACTGAACTGTAGAGATGTCCCAGATACCAATGGACCAAAACTGTATCCAACTATTCTGTCTATTATAGAAGTCAAATAAAGCTCTAAAAATACTTTTACAAACTGCCCATAGCGATAAATAATCCTCTTCACCAAAACAAAGAATAATGCTCACCAAACTTACCAAGATAGCGTGAGGGAACACCTTCCAGCAAAAGCGCCACCAACAAATTACAATAGTACATCCAGTATCCTCAATATGGTATAAAATGGTCTTATCAGAGGGTGATCAGATCCACCTGCACCACCAGCAAAGAGATAGGGCGGCAGATGCCGCCAAAATAGCATCTAAGTGGCCACCCCAGAGCTTCTCCCCTGGCATCTGCCACTGAGCAGTACCGCACAAGGTCCGGGGCAGTCATAAGATGCCGCCGGTACAGGAGATTGCCCTCTAGAGGCACCTTGACAAAGCTTAACTTTGTCCGCACTGCCAGGAGCATGTAACAGACAAGGGAAAAAGCACCCCCATGAGATCAACCATATCCCGTGTCGGATGTCCGAACCAAGGGTCACCAATCAAAAATCGGGGCCAGCATCATCCTGGAATCCATCCAAAACAAAAACAATTTAATACCAGTGTAAAAAAACAAAAATCAAAAAAACATACACAATTCAAAAATTACAATACCAAAAATAAAATATTTTAATTTAAATACTTAATTTTTCAAAATAATTACAAACACTTTCATCATATTCACAATAAATATACATAGCTATTTCTTATTACTTTTCTTTTCCCCTCTTAAAACGTTTCCCTCTTCCCCCCTACCCACCGCCCCCCCCCCCCACCCCTCCCAACCTCCCACTCTGCATTTCTTCATATCTTCTCATCTAAAGCAAGAAAGAAAAATCCTACCCATCCACTCATTCTATATTTCACTTTTCCCATTTTGCATTGTATATCGCCATCTTATCTTCCTGCATATAGTAATTCTTCTCCATCCTACTATTCCAGTTTACTCTCTCTCTATCCAATCCTCCTCTCTCGGTACTTCCATTTTCATCCAATACTTAGGGATCAGACTTTTTGCAGCATTAGATAATACCCTAATTTCTTATATTTGTTAACTGGAAGCTCTGAACTATGTAACAAACAGATCTCTGGTCTAACCCAATATTTATCTCAGTTATGGTCTCAATTAAAAATGTACAATTTTTTCCCAGAACACTTGGATTTTTGGTCATTCCCACCAAATGTGATACACCGTCCCTAACTCTCCACACCCCCGCCAACACCACAGTGACATTTCCCCACTTATCTTATGTTCAACACTCGGTGTAATGTACCATCTTATCAAAGACATTTATAATTTATTTCTACATCCCTCAAACTTACATTTTCGTGGACCAATCTATTTATTTTTTTCTGTTTTCCTCATCTAACACCACCCCCATATCTTTTTCCCATTTCACTATGTGCATTGGTTTTGTGTCTAATTCTGTGAGGATTCTATACATTTTAGCAGTGCTGTGTTTCTCATCCCCCCGTGTATCTAACAACTTTTCAAACAAGTTCCAATCCTTTTTCATTTTCAGCGGTTTTTGAAGATTTCCCACAAAACATTTTAATTGATAACACCACTCATCTAACCTAGTGAATATCTCTCCCTTTTCCTTTACCAAATCTTTATATGGCTTCAATTTCCCCTCCACCTTTATATCTCTCAGTTGAACATCCTCCTTTTTAAACCATCTACCGGTTATCTCCTCTCTGCCTGGGGGAAAAAAATTCTGTATTCCTTAGTGGCATTAATATAGAATTGAACTCCCACTCCCTTAAAACATTTAAAGTGTATACACTTACATCATCCTTTAATCCTCTATATTGTGCAGGTAGTCAAATAATTCTATTCAAATTAGTTCCACTTAGTGCATTTTCCATTTTTACCCAACTTTTCCTCTCTAAATTAAACGTCCAATCAAAAATTCTCCCTAATATTACTGCTTTGTAATATCTCTTAATATCTGGAACTCCCAATCCACCCTTCTCTTTATCTCTACTTAATATTCCATAAGACACTCTCGGTTTTTTATTCCTCCAGATATATCTTGTTATTGTTTTTATTACCTTGAAAAAAACTTCTGGAAGTTTAATTGGGATCATTTGAAATCTATATAAGATTTTAGTTACGATTATCATTTTTACCAAATTTATACGTCCTATCCATGATGGGATTCCTCTTTCTAATGTTTTTAATTCCTCCTTAACTTCGTTTAATAATGAAATATAGTTTAATTTATACAAGTACTTATATGCAGCGGTGAGTCTTACTCCTAAGTATCTTATATCTCTGTCTTTCCAGATAAAAGGGAATTCCTTTTGTATTTTCTCGTTTTCACCTTTTGGAATATTTATATTAAGAATCTCAGTTTTTGTTGGGATAATTTTTAAATCTGATAATTCCACATATTCCTTCAGCGACCTTATTAAGTTTGGAAGTGTTATCCTGGGATTGCCCACATAAAATAGCAAATCATCTGCAAAGGCCGCAACTTTGTGCTCTATGGTTTCTATCTGAATTCCTTTTAGATCTCTATTCTTCCTTATTGTAGACAACAAGGGCTCTAATGACATAATATACAAGAGGGACAGTGGGCAGCCCTGTCTTGTTCCATTTGACATCCCAATAGGCTCTGTTCTTTCCCCATTTACTATTATAACTGCAGAGGGCTCTCTATACAACTTTCTAATCCATTCCCTCATTCTAGCTACGATTCCAAGGGCTTCTAAGGTGTCCATCATGAAGCTCCAGTTTACTCTATCAAAGGCCTTTTCAGCATCGATCGAAAGAACCACCACCGGTACCTCCCCTTTTCTACTTTTCTGAATAAGCATCAGGGATCTCAACCCACTGTCCCTACCCTCCTTCCCTGGGACAAATACCATCTGGTCCCTATGTATCCATTCTGGAATAAGCTCTTTCAGCCTGTTTGCCAAGACCTTAGCATATAGCTTGGTATCTGAGTTCAGCAATGAGATTGGCCTATAACTAGAACACTGTGAAGCGTCTTTTCCCTCCTTATGTAACAACACCACATGTGCCAGTAGAGATTCTCTCCTCATATCCATCTCTCCGCGAAGAGCATTCACATATTTCTCTGTCCTGGGAATTAGTAACCCACTACATTTTTTAGAATACCTCACCGTATAGCCATCCGGTCCTGGACTTTTTCCCCGTCTGTGCTTTTTAACGCTACTTTTATTTCTTCTTGTGTTATTTCTGTTTCTAGGGCGTTTAATTGTGCTTCTTTTAATTTCGGTAAACCCGCGTTTTTTAAATATTCCCTTCCTTTTTTCCTGTTTTCAGTTTCCATATTTTTTACTGAGTCATTATACAACTTTTTAGAATAGTCCATAAACACCTTTGCGATTTCCTTGTTTGAATAAACCTGTTCTCCCTTGGTGCTTTTTATTTTTTCTATATAATTCCTATTTTTCTTTTTCATTAAGGCTCTCATTAAATGTTTTCCTGGTCTATCTCCCCATCTATACTTCTCGCTTAGCACTTTGTTATATACTCTCCTTCTCTCCTCTATTAAAGTCTCTAGCTCTTCTTTCTTTTTTATTATATTCTGCTTAATTTCTTTTGCTATGCTATTTTTATGTATCTGTTCCAGGTCAAATATATCCTTTAAGAGCCCACTAATTTCTCTTCTTTTTTCTTTCTTGCCCCTACCGCAATCAGGATACCTCTTTATATATGCCTTATATATGAGACTCCCACACTGTAGCTATCGACACATCTTCTGTCTCGTTCTCTGTAAAAACAATCTCTCAATTTCTTTCCCAATCATCTGTGCAGTATCTTTATCCAAGATAAGAGCTTCATTCAACTTCCATCCTACACCACCTGTTTTCCCCCTTCCCCCATCCCATCTTCATTACAACAGGGGCGTGATCTGAAATAGTCATTGTTCCTATTTCTACTTCAACCATTAACTCAATAAATCGATGTTCTATCAATATGTAATCCAACCTCGAATAGACCTCATGTGCGTTTGAGAATGTATAGTCTGTCTTTCATATGCATAATTCTCCATGTGTCCACCAATTGACACTCATGAATTGCCTTCTTTAATAGTCTCTGAGACCCTCTCCCTTCTCGCTGCACAGAAGAAGTTGTATCTTTTTGTGGGTCCATACAAAAGTTAAAATCCCCAGCCAATATCAAACAACCGTTTTTAAAATCCATAAATTTTTTTAACACACCTTTCAAGTATATCTCCGGCTTCTTATTTGGACAATATATGTTAGCTACTGTACACGCCACCTCCTACAATTTACCCTTCAAAAACAGATATCTCCCTTCTGGGTCCACTTTTCTATCCTTCAACTCAAACCTTATATTTTTTGCGAACCCTATTGCCACCCCTTTTGCTCTCCTAATCGGGGAATCTGCATAACACCATGTTGGATAATATCAAGATTTTAACTTAACCTTAGATTCTATCTCAAAATGTGTCTCTTGCAAAAAAAACCCACTGATGATAATTTATAGTGAAGCTCTTTAAATAACCTAAATCTCTTCCCAGGACAGTTCAGCCCCTTTACATTATAAGTGATAACTTGTAGTTCTTCCATCTATCTGTCGCTCCTCTACCCTTCCATCTCTCCTCTTTTTCCCTAGCTTTTATACCTCCCTCTTTTCTGCAGAGTGTTGATCCTAATACAACTCCCCCCACCCACTCCCATACCCCCCTCCCATCTTTAGGCTACTAATATACCGATTGATCATTTGTGGGGCGAAAATCCCCACCTTTGATTTAATACTTGGGGTCAAACTCAACCCATAGACAGCTCCTCCTCCCTCCCACCTCCCCAGTGCCCTCCAACCTTTATTTTAACTCCCTAAATTTCCACAGACCCCTTGGTAACAGGAGAGGGAGAGAGAGAGAACTCTCCCCCCCTAATTTCTCCTTCTAACACAGGGGTGTCCAAACTCTTTTCAAAGAGGGCCAGATTGGATGAAGTGAACATGGTGGAGGGCTGAACATTTTTCCGAACATTCTTTGAACCACTACAATTAAATGCAAATAAATTATTTTATGCCAAGTTAATTGCAAACGACATAGTTTTCATTACATTAAGATCAACTGACAGCTGAGTTTTCACAATGTATTGAAAATAAATTTAAAAACAAAACAAAAAACCAAAAAAAAAAAAAAAAAAAAAAAAAACTTACCTGCACTAATGTGAAGGGTGAAAAAGGTAGCTGGAGCTGAAGTCTCTGCTCGGCAGCCGGGAGGGGAAGAGAAACACACTTCACGCTGAAAGCCCGGCCCTGACATCACCGCCCTCTGTCGCTCCCAGCGTGGCGCAGTCACGCATGCGCACTGCTCTCAAGCAGAAGACTGTCTGCCACAGAAGGGAGGCCCGTGCGACAGCCGCATTTACACAGACCAGGGAGCCAGCGCCGCAGTCAGGCATGCGCACTGCCCTCTGCTCTCAGGCAGAAGACTGTCTGCCATAGAAAGGAGGGCCACATTACACAGAGCAGGGAGGGCTGTTGGAGGGCCGTATTAAACCGACCCCCGGGCCGTAAATGGCCCGTGGGCCGGACTTTGGACATGCCTGCTCTAACAGAATGCCAGTCCTCTTGTGTTATTCCTATTTCTCTCTCCTCTTCCTCCCATCCAGCAATCTCCACTCCTTGCAACTCGAGATTTTCACAGAAATCTCTCATGTCTTCCAGAAATCTCAAATAGGCTGTAACTCCATCTTTACATTCAATTAGGCACACTGGAGTCCCCCATCTATAGAGCACATTCTTTTTCCTCATCTGCTCCAAGAGGGGTTTCATGGATCTCCTTCTCCACAAAGTCTCTGATGTAAAATCTGCAAATATGTGAATATCAATTTCTCCATATCCAATTGATGCTTTTCCTTTGATCTTCCTCCAAATCACTTCTTTATCCCTATACTTGTTAAATTTGACAATTATGTCCCTTGGTTCTTCCTTCTCAGTGCCTTTTGGTACTTTCCTATTCTCATGATATCGTCAAGATCAATCATCTCTAAAGCGGGCCTGTCCATTATGGAGTTTAAGATTTTACTTACTAGTTCTTGCAAAGCTTCCTCTTTTGCACTCTCTGGGACTCCTCTTATCCTAAGGTTATTCCTCCTGTCCCAATTTTCTTGTACCTCTATCTTATATATCAATTTTTTCTGGATTTTCCCCAGTGTCTTTATTTTCTTTTCTAGTTCCGCAATGCTTTGGGCCTGGTTTTTTACTTTCTCCTCGGTTTCTTCCACTCTCACCAACACCTGCCCCATATCATTTCAGATAGTTGCCATTTCTTGCTTTATTGTCTTCTCCAATTCTTTAAACATCTCTGCCATTTCTTTTTTATTCGGTACTTGTAATTCACTTTTCCTTTCTCTCTCATCTCCATGTTTCCTATTGTTTGTTGACTACTGATATTTAGACCCAAGGATAGTCTAGGGCTGCTTTCCAGACTGATATCTCCTTCGCCTTTTTGGTTTATACCTTGGGATCTTTCTGGGGTTACTTTTCCCTGGGATGTATATTGTTTAATCGTTCCCATTTAGGCCCCTTTGGGCCCGCTTCCTTTACTACTTTTGTTCTTCATTGTTTCTTTGAGCCTTATTCTCCTCTGTGCTCTCTTATAAAGATAGGCAATTCACATATATAATGTCCCAGCTAGTGACCATTTATCCTCCTCTTTTAGGTTGCTTATTCTTCTTCTCTTCCTATTCCTCTTCCCTCCTCTTCTATTTCACAGCTCCTGGGACTCCCCCTCATCACCTGCTCTCCTTAACAGCACACTGGGACATTTTGGGGTGTAACATTTTCAGTCTCTCTCACGTCTCTTGTCCCTGGCTGCAAGGCGTGTGGGGTCTTCAGGTATCCAGCTCCTCTGCTCAGTTCACCTCTTCATCGCTGTACACTGCCAGCCTTGGAGCCGACTAGAGAGCAGGTAACCGCATTCCTCTTGACTCAAAACGCCAGACGGCTTCCTCCGCTCCCAGTGCTCCTTTGCGGCTAGATACGTGGCCCCGCCACTCTCCCGTCTCCCGGCAGCCCAGCTTTCTAACCGTCGAGCTCCGGGCGGGTCGGTCTCCCACGACCTCCGCTCTCAGATATGTCTCACCGCGGCTCTTTCTCCATATAGAGGGCCCCTGGGGAGTTTAGTGGAGGAGCGTAACGCTTAGGCTCCTCCCAAAGGATCAATAGACAACAATAATAGTGCACATCCCCTAATTTAATGCCCTACTAAGGCTGAATATTCTGGATTATGATCAGATGCCTAATATTTATAGGAAATATAAGCAAATTCAAAAGTCCCAAACAGACTGAAAACTAGGCCTGTTGGGAGAAAAATGTAATCAGTTTTGCCAGAAGAAAACTCCTTAAAAAAAAAAAGGGGTGGAAAGATATAGCTTCATTTAGGCCTGGAGGGACTGTCCTGCAACCTGCATATAGATTTCTGTTCTAACAGGAGGAGACTTTTGTTCCAATCTTCCCCACGATCGGGGATATGTATTCGATCTAGGGCAATACATGTAACTTGAGGGACTCCAATTATGCACTAATGATGCGTGTCTACCAATGGAGAGATAGCAGTTCCCTATCTGTATACTGAAAACATTTGCAGATGCAATGCCAAAATTCCTGTTTGGTCTTGCCAATGTACAAGGTACCGCATTCACACGACCCAAGATATAACACCCCTCTAGTCTGACAATCGGCAAAGTGTTCGGGTATGTAACTAGTCCCATTAGGCAATGAAACTACTTTTTTCTTGTCCACCAAGTAACAATATGAGCAATTACTACAAGGGTAAGTTCCATAATCTCTGGATTTCTTATATTCACTATGGACAAGTCCTGTAGTGAACTGGCTATTCTAAAAGGTTATTGAAGGTGTAGTATCCACAAATTATTTCACCAGCCCCTACTGGAGTACTGAGACCAATCGACTGACTATTCTATTGTCCGATTTCGCGTGTGCACGCCGAAGGGAGTTTTCTGGCAAATAATTGGAGGTCTTTGACCACTTCAAATTCATCACGTCACAGGCTTGTTTTAAAAGAAAAGCAGATACAGTGAAAAAAAACACTCATATAGTGTTAAGATACAGTCATGGCCGAAATTGTTGGCACCCTTGATATTTTTCCTGAAAATCAAGTATTTCACACAAAAAAGGTATTGCATTAACACATGTTTTGCTATACACGTTTATTCCCTTTGTATGTATTGGAACAAATATAAAACAGAGGCAGAAAAGCAAATATGACATAATGTCACACAAAACCCCAAAAATGGGCTGGACAAAAGTATTGGCACCCTTAACTTAATATTTGGTTGCACACCCTTTGGAAAACATAACTGAAATCAGTCGCTTCCTATAACCATCAATAAGCTTCTGACACCTCTCACCCGGAATTTTGGACCACTCTTCCTTTGCAAACAGCTCCAGGTCTCTCTTATTGGAAGGACACCTTTTCCCAACAGCAATTTTAAGATCTCTCCACAGGTGTTCAATGGGATTTAGATCTGGGCTCATTGCTGGCCACTTCAGAACTCTCCAGCGCTTCTTTGCCATCCATTTCTGAGTGCTTTTTGACGTATGTTTGGGGTCATTGTCCTGCTGGAAGACCCAGGATCTTGGACGCAAACCCAGCTTTCTGACACTGGGCCCTACAGTGCGACCCAAAATCCTTTGGTAATCCTCAGATTTCATGATGCCTTGCACACAGTCAAGGCACCCAGTGCCAGAGGCAGCAAAACAACCCCAAAACATCATTGAACCTCCACCATATTTTACCGTAGGTACTGTGTTTTGTTCTTTGTAGGCCTCATTCCGTTTTCGGTAAACAGTAGAATGATGTGCTTTACCGAAAAGCTCTATCTTGGTCTCATCTGTCCACAAGACGTTTTCCCAGAAGGCTTTTGGCTTACTCAAGTACATTTTGGCAAACTGTAGTCTTGCTTTTTTATGTCTCTGTGTCAGCAGTGGGGTCCTCCTGGGTCTCCTGCCATAGCGTTTCATTTCATTTAAATGTCGACGGATAGTTCGCGCTGACACTGATGCTCCCTGAGCCTGCAGGACAGCTTGAATGTCTTTGGAACATGTTTGGGGCTGCTTATCCACCATCCGGACTATTCTGCGTTGCAATCTTTCATCAATTTTCCTCATCCGTCCACGACCAGGGAGATTAGCTACAGTGCCATGGGTTGCAAACTTCTTGATAATGTTGCGCACTGTGGACAAAGGCAAATCTAGTTCTCTGGAGATGGACTTGTAACCTTGAGATTGTTGATATTTTGCCACAATTTTGGTTCTCAGGTCCTCAGACAGTTCTCGTCTCCTCTTTCTGTTGTCCATGCTTAGTGTGGCACAGACAGACACACAATGCAAAGGTTAAGTGAACGTCTCTCCTTTTTATCTGCTTTCAGGTGTGATTTCTATATTGCCCACACCTGTTACTTGCCCCAGGTGAGTTTACAGGAGCATCACATGCTTGTAACATTCTTATTTATCCGCAGTTGTGAAAGGGTGCCAATACTTTTGTCCAGCCCATTTTTGGAGGTTTGTGTGACATTATGTCGAATTTGCTTTCTTTCCTCCCTTTTTTTGTTTTGTCCCAATACACACAAAGGGAATAAACATGTGTATAGCAAAACATGTGTTAATGCAATACGTTTCGTGAGAAATACATGATTTCCTGGAGAAATATCAAGGGTGCCAACAATTTCGGCCATGACTGTATTCCAATTAACATTCACAGATCAAAAGAATTTTGCAACGTATTTGGTTGATTTTAAACGGATGATGATCTGGTGAAACAATTTGTGGATACTATACCTTCAATAACCTTTAGAAGGACCAGTTCACTACTGGACAACCTTGTCCAGAGTGAATATAAGGAGAAATCCAGAAACAGAGTACTGTCAGGACCTATGGGACTTAACCTTGTAGTAATTGCTCATATTGTTACTTGGTGAACAAGAAAATGGAAAGTGGAAGATATACGTAAATTTTCCTTTCCTGATGGGCACCCCCCCATGTACCCAGGACCAAACTCATAATTCTGAACCCACTTGCAGCCTCAGTGTTCTGTAACTAGATGTATCAAGCTGGGTGGGAATTGTGCTGACATGGAGCACATCAGGAAAAGGAAAATTACGATAAGTATCTGTCATTCAATTTTCGGTTTTCCTAACAGCACCAGGTCAGCACAGATGGGAACTGACCACACAGGAGGAATAATGCTGCACACTCAATTCTGGCTAAAAAGCAGAAGCCAGGATGCCTCTGCCAAGCTTAACTGTCATTAAGACTGCTTCTATACAGTAATGAGCCATGAACGTATATACTGACCCCCACGTAGCTACCTTGCAGATAGTGTCTGGGAACACTCAGCCTGCTGCCAATCACAAAGTCGAGACCCTTTGGGTGGACAGAAGTGAGCCCCCCTGGCACAGCCAACCCTTTCACATTGTAGTCCAAGGAGATGAGCTTTACCAACCAGGGAGCAATAAGCTTGTTGGAAGTCATAAAATCATTACACGCTCCACCTGGAATGACAAACAAGTGCTCCGACTTCCTGATGCCAGATGTCGGCTTGATGTTAAATTTTAAATGCTTGACCCACAGCTGATGAGCTAACTACTTAGGTACTCCCTAAGAGGGATGTAGGAAGGACAACATATGTTATATATGATATGGATATATGATATCATATATACCGATATGGACTATGAAGGCCACTTTGGCACGATCTTGAGCATCAGCATGAGTACCACCCCATCTGGGATAATCATAAGAAAAAAAAGATTCTTTAAACCCCAGGGCGACTAATATGGACACTCTTCTGGCTGATGTAATTGCCACCAGGAAAGCAGTTTCAGCGAGAGGTACCACAGGTTGACACTTTGATTGAAGGCATTTGATGCAAACAAGTCCAAAACCAATGGCAGATCCTACTTCACAAATAATACCTTAGGTAGATTTCAACCAAGTTGCAGCTTGAAGGACAGTACAACTGAGCGTTTAATGCCCATTGTATGCTGGTGAAGACAGATAGCTGAAATGTGGTCCCATAGCATACTTATGCATAAACCTAAATCATGCCCCACCTACAGAAACTTAAGAATGTGATCAACTTGTGAAGAGCCCAGTGTAAAACCTTGATCAGCAGCAATCCTGTGAATTTAGGTCATATTCTACTATAGGCACTGTTCGTGCGATTCTTTTGTTTTCATAAGAGTATTCACAACATTTAGAGAGCTGAGATCTATAAGCCTCTGCCTCTCAAGACCCAAGCCATGAGCTTGAGCCTCTCAGATGTTGGACGAATGTGACTTTGAAGAAACCAATGTTACCGGCAGAGGGAGTGGATCCTTGGCGCTCATTAGGAGGCACCCTAGGTACCACGGCCCCTTGAACCAATTTGGGATCACCACCAGAACTATCACCTTCCCCAGCAGGAAGTGGAGAATCAGAGGGAGAGGCCAAAAGGCATAAGCTGTCCTGAAAACCCATTCTGTGATCAGCATCTCCAACCCAAATGCTTGTGGATGCTGGACCTTGAAATAGAAAGCAACATGGTGTTGACGGAGGATGTGAACAAGTCTACCTATGGAAGAGATTACCAAGCCAGTTTTCTCGAAAGACTTGCGGCAGTCTGGGGCATTCATTGACATCCAGGATGGTCCTTGACAAAATAGTTAGCCTAAAACTTCCGAGCACATATGCAGCAGATAACTGCATAGTATTGACTTGGGCCAACCCTAGAATCAGAGAAACCTCCTTCAGGAGGGAGACACTATGTGCCCACTTGTTTTGCTGTCTAACTTCACCAGGACAGGTCCACCCTGGATAAAGGTCACTGAAGACTAAGACAGCCTGAAATTCAGTTCTTCATTCTTACTTTGCTGGTGTCTTACTGCATCACCAGCCACTAGGTCATCAGATGGGAATGTAATGGCAGAAAATTCTGCTTGTTCAACTACAAGTTTTAACTTGCTTCAATAAAAGGGTGTAATCTGTATATTCTGACATAGGCCCTCTGACTGCTACCAGTCCAGAAACCCAATGTCACATACCTGACCGGAGGCTGCAATAAAGAGAGGGCTCCCCTTACGGCTAAGTGCAGTACGCCCCTGGAGGTGGAAAAAGGAGGCGCAGTACCCAAAGAAGCACGGGTTGCCAGTGGTGTTACTGCTTGGAAATGCCTGATGAGATGGAACCCGTGGGTGCTCCATTTGCAGGAGGGGTTTCTCCAGAGGAAACGTGGATCCCGGAGGATGGGTAGAGTAGTCAGTAGCCAGAGCAAGGATCAATATGGAACAGTAGACAAGAGCCACGTCAGGATCAAGCCGGGGTCATACACAGAGTAGCAGCAGACAGGAGCAAGCCAGGTCGGTAATGGGTAATCAGCAGTAAACTCAGGAACACAGGACTGGGAGGGGCTGACGATAATCCAGCAATCACTGAGCAGAGCTGTAGTCCTTATAAAGGCCACTGAGTGTCAGCAATTAGAGCACCCTGCGTGTGCTGGTGCGTTTTCGTGCACAGGAATGCACGATTACGTGTCACCCGCCTATGTGCACTTCTTTGCGCGAATTGGCGTGGCCATATTGCGCATTTGCCCTGGCTTCCTCGTCTTTTCCTCCGACACCCAACTTTATAGGCGGCAAGAGCTCAACTAAGTCTACCTGACCTGCTGGATCTGAAATGTGAAGGATGAAAGATCCCCAAAGATGACCTAAAAAAAAAAAAAAAAAAAAAAAAAAAAAATTCTTGCCTTCGGTGACCAAGTGTCCATCACCAAAGCTGTACCCATGTGTAAAGTGCCCATAAGACATTTATGGATGGCACAATTATCAAAATACCAGAAAGCATCCCAGCATGAAGGTCTGCACTGACTTCTTGGATTATGTGCTGGCTTTTTCTTTGACTCCCAGGCAGAAACGCATAAGCTACCCTCTCTGGAGTGAGCTTGGAAACTAACTCCAGTCTCCTTTAATTCAACAGAGATTCATCTTTAAGCAGGAAGCCTAACTGACCACTATTAATTCAGACTTAACCTTCCAAGATAAAGAAGAATGCAGTTAATGAGTAAATCCTTGAAGGCCACAGCATCTTCTAACAGTAAGGTTATGTATCTGGCCAATCCCATAAGGCACACACACTGACCAAAGCGAGGATTCAAAACCCTTTACATCCTGCTGTGACAACATGCTCCAATTATGTAGAACAGGCACTTGATTCAGTCACCATAAGGGAATTGTCAAGCCGTCCTCTTGAGGCACTTTAAATAGAAGCAAAGCTGTGGAAGTATTCCAAAGAATTGCATCAACCTTACAAAAGGAGGAATCAACAACCTGGACAAAGGGTAGTCATCTTCTTGCTCAGAAGGGACTGATTGATTGGCTTGAGAAGGTGAGACCAGTTTTAATGGCCCTTAAAGGAAGGCTGGACATAGCAGCCCTTGCAGAAGGGGAATTCAGCAGTTCCTTTAGAGTGGCTTGACCACATGCTTAATTGTGACAATTTGGGCACGATCATCTTAATCACTGTCTACTTAAAGCAGGAATCATAAAGTCATGTTCATCCACATGTTCTTTGGACAAATCTGGCAAGGGTTGATTTGACTCAGAAGGTTCTGAGACTGCCGATTGGAAGACCATATAACCCCTTCACAAGGTGAGTGGAAGCAACTCCTTTAGAATGTATTGACCACATACGTAATGAATGTGATAAATTGCTAGTGTCAACTTCTTAATCCCTGGTTGCTTGAACCAGCAGGGCTCATACAGTCATGCTCACCTGAATCTTCTTTTGGAAGATTCTGAGGATTGTTTGCCTGTAAGTCTAGGAGACGGCTCCTTGATAAAATAGATAACCCTTTCACAGTGTGAGTGGAAACATTCCTTTAGAGTGTATTAGCCTCATGTGACAACCTTTTAGGGGTCATCTTTATATCCTTAATTGCTCAAACAAAGCAGTATTCATGCAGTCATGTCCGTCCACATTTGGAAACTCTGAAGAGGGATGCTTCGCCTGGGAAGACTAGACAGCTTCTCATTGCTAAAGCAGATAACCCTTTCAAAGGGTAAGTGGAAATCATTCCTTTAGTGTCCTGACAAAGCGTTTATTCAATGTGACATCCTGTTAGGTGTCATCTCTACCCCTGGCTGCTTAAACCAGGATAGTCAAGCTTGTCTGCATCTTCCTTTTCATAGTCTGAAGAGGCTGCCTTGCCTGGCATGGCCAAGACTTCTAATCACCAGAATTAGCCCCTGCACAGGGTGAGTGGAAACAACTCCCTTTGAGTGCACTGGCCACTTAATGAATGTGGCAACATGTTGGGTGTCATCATCCTCATTTGTGATTGCTTAAACAAAGCAAGGTTCACTATGTCATGTTCATCTGTCTTTTACCCTTTGGAGAGTCTGAAGAGGCTGTTCTGCCTGAGAAGGCTATGAGGCTGATCGTTGTTAAAACACAACCCCTTCTTTTACTTTCATGTTAATCTGTGTCTTTTTTCAAGTCTGAAGAGGACTGTTTTGTTTCAGGAAGCCTAAGACTTCTCATTGCCAGACTAGATAATCCTTTCACAGGGTTTTGCCTGCTGCTTAAAGCAGCTAAAAAATAAATAAATACACAAACAAAAAACCCCAATAATTTATTGAAGTAGAAATAGCTTCCTTAGTAACCATAATCCCTAGCAGATAATCACTGCTAGAGGGATGCCGATACTTCAGCTTCCGACCATA
This sequence comes from Staurois parvus, assembly GCF_062004578.1. Classification (NCBI taxonomy): domain Eukaryota; kingdom Metazoa; phylum Chordata; class Amphibia; order Anura; family Ranidae; genus Staurois; species Staurois parvus. The sequence continues at coordinate 2,416,884 of NW_028318828.1, read as the reverse complement.
GCCCTAAAGTCACCAGGTGGTTAATGAACCAAACCATAGAACAGGACATGATGAAAATTTTTTTTTTTTCTTTTCTTAAAAAAAACAAAGTGTAGGAACTGGCATCAGAATTACAATATTCTGCAATGTACACAAACAATCCAAGGGAATTGTAGACACTTTTTTTGATTAACTGGAGACCACAATAAATATTAAAGGGATGTCTGGCAATGCAGGTCTTTAGAGGGGGTTTGCATAATGGCAGAATAGTAAAGCAAATAGGAGGAGCCAGCAACAGGTTAATACCATGTGTGAACAAATTATCACTTCGTACACCTGTTATGCAGAGTAGCATCTGTGGAAGAGCTCAGCGTATGCACAGCGGCTGCAGGAAGCAAGGCACAACAATTGCCAATAATGCAGCATTCATTTGGATACAAAGCATTTGTACATTTAGCTCACCCAACCTCCGCCATCCGACTAACCACTGGCACTGCGCAGGTGTGAATGCATAGAGGAGACTGCTTACACCGCTGTCCACTTCACATGGACCCAGCGGACCACAGACAAGGCTGTTAACTGAAAACACCCCCCTAGGACCAGCAGTGGGGCCCCCTGGATTATGGGTCATTTAGTACACCAGGGACCACATTGAGCGGAAACCCATATGCATGGACGAACAGCCAGCCCTTTAGACAGGCCAGGTAGGAGGAGCACACCTAGGTCCTGTACATGGGAAGGGGGAAAGAAAAAACAAAAAAAAAAAAAAAAAACACAAAAAAAAAAAAAACACGGAAACACTAAGGCTACAGGTGGGCATGGGGGAGGGGGCCGTGCCCTTACCCAACTGTTCTGACATGGAGCTGTCAGGAAAAAAGTAGTTTCACTGCACAATGAGACTCACTACACACTCAAACACTTTGCCATTTGTCAAGACTAGAGGGGCGGTATATCATGTCCTGTGAACGCAGTGCCTTCTACATTGTGAAAACGAAAAAGGAATTTTGGCACCACATCTACAAACATGTTTACAGTATATAAATAGGGAACCACCATCTCCCTATTGGTAGACACGCAGCATTAGTGCATAATTACAGAGTTCCTCAAGTTAAATGTAGTGCCCTAGATCGAATACATATCCCCTATCATGGGGGAGATTGGAACAAAAGTCTCCTCCAGTTACAACAAACGTTAATATACAGGTTGCAGGCCACAGTCCCTCCAGCTCTAAATGAAGCTACATCTTTCCGCCCCTTTTTGAAGGGGTTTATTTCTGGCAAAACTGATTACATTTTTCTCCCAAACAAATACAATTAGTTTTCAGTCTGTTTGGAACTTTTGGATTCGCTTAGGTTTCCTATAAATAGTAGGCGTCTGATCATAATCCAGAATATTAGGCCTGAGTAAGGCAATAACCTAGGGGATGTGCACTATTATCAAAATTAAATTGTTTATTATTGGTATTGTAATTTGAACTAGAAAATGTACAATTTCTGGGGAAATTGTGTGAAGTGTTCTTGCCGGCAGCAGTAGTCTACAACTGGAGTGGGCGGAGTAGCCTTGGTCACTCTGCTGACACAGCTGGGTTGCTATGGCAACTCACTCTGAGAGGAATTTTTATAAACACACTGCTCCAACTTGCTCACTTCAGTGGCACTTGCCATCTTCAAACACTTGTAGTTTTAAAAATATAAATGCTACTGCGAAGAGAATCACAAGACTCAGACCTAAATTTTGATGTATAGTATGTCTCTGAAATATAAAAAATGAAGGCACAGTCGCAGTTTAAAAATGTCCCTTAACATTTCAGGTGGTTGTGAGTGAAGTTTCAATGAAAGTCAATGGGAGGGGTGAGTTGCAAACAAATGGTCATATTGTGAAAACTATCAGGACTATGGCTTAGCCGTGGACATTTTTAGTGACAACAGGGATAGCTGAACGTTTTGATATAAGATATGTGTAGGTGGGCTTGAAAATGAGGGAGTGATGGCAGTTTACAAATCATGTTCTGATTTTTACTTCCACACTCTAGCTTTGTCAGTTCTCACTCTAGTTGCGCCATTCATTCCTATGGGACAAATTTCACCACAAAAACGGTGATATTTCGTGAACCATTCGGCGAAACGTTCCACAAAGTAATAGCACACCAATCGAGAACAATCCACACGTTTCGGTATATTACTGTCTATGTAGTGTAAAAACTGTGGGAGGAGTTAGGGTGGTAAATATGGCTATAAGAATAAGAATATATATATGAGAAAACAATAAGTGTTCCTGCAAGAACACCTAATTATGTTATTTAGATTTTCACATTGGTATTTCTTTGATTTTGTTTTAGATGGATTGCAGGATGATGCTGGCCCAGATTTGATGAGTGACCCTTGGTTTGGACATCCGGCACGGGATATTATTATTATTATAGAGTACTTATATAGCGCCAAAGGGTTTGCTCAGCGCTGTACAATAGAATGGGGGACAAGACATGAGACAATACAGTTGCAAAACAATACACAACACACGAGGGTTAGAGGGCCCTGCCCTTTTCAAGCTTACAGTCTAGGAGGGACAGGATGGTGGTACAGGAGGAGATGGCTGTGGGGGATGGAATGGAGGGGATCGGCTGTTAGGTGAGGGTGGGGTAGGCTTCCCTGAAGAGATGGGTTTTCTGGGTGCGCCTAAAGGTGAGGAGGGTAGGGGAAAATCTGATGGATTGGGGAAGTGAGTTTCAGAGAATAAGGGAAGCTCTGGAGAAGTCCTGCAGTTGGGCATGGGAGGAGGAACCAGGGAGCTAGAGAGTAGGAGGTCTTGCGAGGAGCGAAGATTACGGGTAGGGTGGTATTTGGGTATCAGGTCGGTGAGGTAGCCTGGGGCAGCGCCATGAATGGCCTTGTATGTCAGTGTTAGTAGTTTGAATTTGATGTGTTGGGCAATCGGGAGCCAGTGGAGGGAATAACAGAGGGGGGTGGCAGAAGTGGATCGGCTGGTAAGGTGGATGAGTCTGGCCGCTGAGTTCAGGATAGGCTGGAGCGGGGATAGCTTGTTTTGGGGTAGGCCGGTGAGAAGGGAGTTGCAGTAGTCCAGGCGTGAGATAATAAGGGAGTGAACGAGTTGTTAGAGATATGGATGGCCTCATGGGGGAGCTTCTTCCCTTGTGGGCGGTTCCATGCTCCTGGTGCTGCGGACAAAGTTTAGCTTTGTCTAGGTACCTTTAGAGGGTAATCTCCCGTGCCAATAGTATCCTATGACTGCCCTGGACCTTTGTGGTACTGCGCATGTGCCCAACATGGGTTGCGTCCTCACACTTGACACTGGCATGACATCATGTACTTTGCGGTGGAGTCCAGAAGAGAAGCTCTCCCTCACAGATGCCGGTGTGGCCACATAGAGACGCCATTTTGGCAGCACCTGCTGCTTTAACTCTTTGCTGGTGGATCTGATCACTCTCTGATAAGACAACTATACCACATTGAGAACTGAATGTACTATTGCAGTTTGTTGGTGGCTCTCTTGCTGGAAGGTGGTCCCTCATGCCATCTTGGAAAGTTTGGTGAGCATTATAGTCTTTTTTGGTGAAGAGGATTATATATCACTATGGGCAGTTGTAAAAAGTATGTTTATAGCTTTGACTTCTATAATAGACAAAATAGTTGAATACAGTTTTGGCCCATTGGGATCTGGGATATCCTTACATCTGTACAGTTCAGTAAGCATTGTGGTTAGCTGCCACATACCTCCTCATAGCAGCAAAATTAAATATCGCTAGGGCTTGGAAGAAGCCCTCGGTTTGGTTTGCGGGGATGAAGAGCATCTTGACCACTCTAATGGTGGATGAGAAAATGACAAGTATACGCCACGACTCCCATTCCAAATTCCTCAAAGTGTGGAGCCCATGGTGGTCTTATGCTCTCCCCACTCTGCCTCCAACCAGCCTGGGTATTCCAGGGTGCAGTGGGATGCCATTTTACTTGCAGGCACCTTCTTTCACTCCTACCTAGCTTTGCTCTTCTCTCGGTTTCTAGTTCCCTAGTAAAGGTATTTATGTAGTTATATCTAGTTGTGATAGTATTTCTATAACTTTTGATTTTTATTGTAGGTAAAACAATTGTACAGAACCTTTGGTCCACTGGGACTTGACATCTTCACCATAAAAACAAGGAATGTCTGTTTACTGTGTTCATTGGCCAGTCCCTATATATGGTTAGCTTTTCTCTATGTATCAAACTAGAATACCACTCTTTTAGGTCTTCCGAGTAAGCTAATTCATACCATGTCTTTAATGAGGATTATAGAGATATAGAAGGTGATTTGGTGTTCTCCTGCGTTGCTGTCAGCATTATGAGATGGATATTTGACCACCTTTGCCCTTCCGATGGTTCACGCCATTAAAATCTTGGACCATGCAGCCTCACCTTGGATATTATTTATTTCAAGTACTTATATAGCGCCGTCAATTTACGCAGCGCTTTACATATATATTCTACATTCACATCAGTCCCTAACCCTCAAGGGGCGTACAATCTAAGGTCCCTAACTCACATTCATATACAAGGGTCAATTTAACCAGCATGTCTTTGGAGTGTGGGAGGAAACCGAATTACCAGGAGGAAACTCACGCAGGCACAGGGAGAACATGCAAACTCAGGCAGGAGGTGCCGTGGCTGGGATTCAAACCAACGACCCTAGTACTGCCAGGCGGAAGTGCTAACCATTTAGCCACTGTGCTGCCCATATCAGTATTTTATGACTGCTCTGATTAATATTGATTGCTCAATTCCCAAGTACCAAAATGGTAATTATATGAATGTTATTGATAAATTATATGCAAATTACTAATTTCTAATATGCTCATTTAGAAACTTCCTGTATTTATGCCCCCTGAAGATCAAAAAGTGGAATGACCAAAACGCATTGGGAATTTTGCTGTAATGTGAAGGAAAATATCCTTTCAATAGCTATCAAAGCCAATGTTTTTAAAGATAATTTGTCTTTAATCAATACTTTAATGCAATAAAAGGATATAATCAAAACAGTTCCTTTTTTACATATACATATACATATACATATATATATATATATATATATATAAAACACAATATGTTGGCTGAATTAAAGTACCATAGGGGGAATTCTTATTTAAATAACTTCATAACCTTCCACAAGGACCCCCAATATGCACTCCTTCACTGCCAGGACTCTTTTCCTACCAACAGAAACTGGCCACATACCTCCTCATAGAAGTAAAATGAAGTATCGCTAGGGCTTGGAAGAAGCCCTAATTGGGTTTGCGGGGATGAAGAGCATCTTGACCACTCTAATGGTGGATGAGAAAATGACAAGTATACGCCACGACTTCCATTCCAAATTCCTCAAATCGTGGAGCCCATGGTGGTCTTATGCTCACTCTGCCTCCAACCAGCCTGGGTATTCCAGGGTGCTGTGGGACGCCATTTTACTTGCAGGCACCTTCTTTCGCTCCTACCTAGCTTTGCTCTTCTCCTCTCGCTTCCTCACAGTCTTCTTTCCGTAGCTCTTCTTCCCTTACCCACCTTTCCCAATCTCCCCCCCCCCCTCTTTTTCTCTTCTTTCCTATTCCCCTACCATTTTATCCTCCCCCTCCACCAAGGGTAAGAACTCCTTGCACTCAGATGCATGTTGCCAATTCTGGCACTAGCTGGTGGATGCTACTGTCCTCAATTTGGATCTCCCTGAATACATGAATAGTTTGCAACCACATTTTCTTTTGTGATCCTGTCCCTTGAGTGGGACATAACTGCTCACTCTGTACTCTGCTACTATTACTCAAGAACCATTGTACCACAAAATTCACAGATCGGGGGTCATAGTCACAGATGGAGTGCTGTTTTTGCGTGAGTGCTGTTTTTGATGGAGTGCCAAAAAGCAGTTGAACACAGCAGTTTAACTAGAGCAGGATAGCTCAAGCTGCAGGAAGATACAGCAACAGTAAGAAACTACTGCACGCTGGACAGACTGCAAGCAAACACCCTGAGAAACATCTCTTACAAGTCTGAGTCCCACTCCATGTACCTTTTAATATGTCCCCTCTACTTCTACTTTTCATATTACTATCCTGCGTTCCCAAAATCTCACTTCTTTTCCCCTCTGCTCCACCCCAAAACTTGTACATCTCACCCTCACTGCTACCATCTCCCCACTACTGTTCTCATCACCTCCTGCTGATATTTCACTCACCTGCTGACCCAAACACCAGGACAGGAAAGTATGTGCAATCGTATATATCCGGCTCCCATCTTACTTTCCTCACCTTTCTTCTGCAAACCTCTGGGGATATCTCCCCAAACCCTGGTCTTCCAGTATCTCACCCCCCCACCAGGCATCCTCTTTCTTCCGGGAATAGCCGCAATCCCCTCAATTTATCAGTTCCCGTGCTCCCAAAAATCACCCTCCCTTTCTCATGTGCACTCTGGAATGCCAGCTCTGTCTGTAATAAGCTCACCTCTGTCCGTGACTTCTTGTCTCCCGCTCCCTTAACGTACTAGCAATTAAAGAAACCTGGCTTCAAGCAGCAGATTCTTCTTCTCCCGCAGCACTTTCCTATGGAGGCCTTCTCTGGACCCACTCACCCAGACCTAGTGGTCGGAAAGGTGGTGGATTAGTTTGCTTCTATCCCCACTGTGCACCTTTCAAGTCCTCCGTAACGCTCCCTCTCTATCCTTCTCTTCTTTCGAAGACTCATTGCATCCGGCTGTTTTCTACCATTTCTCTGAGGATTGAAGCGATCTATCGGCCTCTTGGACCGGTGTCCCGCTTTCTTGATGATTTTGCGGCCTGGCTACCCTACTTTCTCTCCTCTGAACTACCCACTATCATTCTCGGAGATTTTAACATCCCTATTAATGTCAACAACCCGGCTACATCCCAACTCTTCAACATAACCTCATCTTTTGCATTAGCACAATGTATACAGTCCTCCACTCACTCTGATGGGAATACATTAGACCTTGTTTTCTCCCATCTTTGCACTCCCTACCACCTCAAAAACACCCCCTTTCCTCTCTGATCACAATCTCATCACCTTCACAGTGTCCTCGTCTTCAAACACCTATCCCTCCAAGCAGCAAATAATTACCCACAGAAACCTTCACAACTTGAACCCTGCTCTTTTCCACTCTGCAACTGACCGACTGACAGAATCTCTCCCGTCCTGCCCTGGCCACTGCTGTCTACAACAGTTCGCTTTCATCCACATTAGACTCACTTGCTCCTCTAACACGAAGCATCAGGCCCCGACCATTACAATCTTGGCAGACAGAGACACCAGAAATCTAAAAACGACATAGCCGTGCGCTGGAGCGATTGTGGCGTAAAAACAAATCTTAACAAGCATTCACCCTATATAAATCTGCTTTAACATACAATTCCTCCCTTCATGCTGCCAAACAAGCCTACTTTGTCATCCAGTCCTCGTCGTCTCCTCTTCTTTTAACTCTCTTTCTCCACCCAGTACCTCACTCACTGCTCACGAGATTGCAAATCATTTCAAAAACAAGATTGACTCAATTCGTAGGGGCATTGCCACTGCACAGACATCCATCCCACTTAGCATACCTTATACTAAACCTCCCTCAACACTTACCTCTTTTGACCTTGCTACTCCCAAAGAGATCACTAAGGTTTTCTCAGAAGCCCATCTCACTACCTGCCCCCTGGATCCTGTCCCCTCAGAACTACTACGGTCACCCTCTGCTTCCATCCTATACTCCCTCACATCTTCAATCTTTCCCTCTCTACTGGTGTCTTCCCCTCTAAAGCATGCACACATCACTTCCAAACTTCAAAAGCCCTCCCTGGACCCCACCAACCTAAACACCTTAAGACCCATCTCCCTGCTGCCATTTACCTCTAAACTCCTAGACCGCTTAGTCTACAATCGCCTGAGCTCCTACCTCACTGACAACAACCTTCTTGACCCTCTACAGTCTGGCTTTCGCTCACTACACTCCACTGAAACTGCCCAACTAAAACTCACTAATGATCTACTAACAGCTAAAACCAATGGCCACTACTCCATACTCTTACTACTTGATCTCTCTGCAGGTTTTGATACCGTTGACCATCCCCTCCGCCTCAAAAAAACTCCACTCTTGGCCTCAGAGACTCTGCTCTCTCCTGGTTCTCCACCTACCTATTGCAGTGCTCCTTCAGTGTTACCTATAACTCTGCCTCCTAATCGCCACTTCCTCTTTATGTAGGGGGTCTCTCCACTTTCTTTTTGCAGGTTCTGTCCTTGAACCCCTTCTCTTCTCCATCTACACCTCCTCCCTCGGTCACTTGATAAACTCCCATGGCTTTAAGTACCATCTCTATGCTGATGACACACAAATCTTTCTACCCCTCACCTCTTCAGTCTCCTCTCGCATTACTAACCTACTAAGTGACATATCGGCATGGATGTCATTCCACTTCCTCAAACTCAATCTTTCCAAAACTGAGTTCTCAGTATTCCCCCCAGCCCGTGCCGCCTCCCCTGACTTCTCCATCAAGATCAATAACACAATCATCAGTCCCTCCCCTCATGCCAGGGTACTAGGTGTAATCCTAGACTCCCATCTGTCCTTTCAGCCCCAAATCCATTCACTGTCCAGATCTTGTAGACTTCACCTCCGCAACTTCTCCAAGATACGCCCGTTCCTAACCTCGGAAACCACTAAGCAACTTATTCACTCCCTTGTTATCTCTCGCCTTGACTACCGTAACTCCCTCCTCATTGGCCTACCTAATCGCAGGCTTTCCCCTCTTCAGTCTATCATGAATGCTGCTGCCAGATTCATCCACCTTAATAAACGTTCTGTATCTGCCACACCTCTCTGCCAATCCCTTCACTGGCTTCCCATTGCCCAACGGATACAATTCAAAACATTAACAACGTATAAAGCCATTCATAACTCTGCTCCAAAATTACATCACCAATATTGTCTCTAAATATCACCCAAACCGTACTCTCAGCTCCTCGCAAGACCTCCTGCTCTCTAGCTTCCTTGTCTCCTCCTCCCATGCTCGTCTCCAGGACTTCTCTAGAGCTTCCACCATTCTCTGGAACCCTCTACCCCAATTAATCAGACTATCGCCTACTCTGCTCACTTTTATGTGATCTCTGAAAACACTCTCTTCAGGGAAGCCTATCCTGCCCTCAGCTAATAATGGAATGTTCTACTCTTCCAACCAGTCCATCCCCCACAGTTACTACCTTTTGTACTATTAGCCCATCCCTCCTAGATTGTAAGCTCCAAGGAGCAGGGCCCTTGTGATGTGCGCATGCTTTAGAGGGGAAGGCACCATTAGAGAGGGAAAGACTAAAGATGTGAGTGAGGGAGCATAGGATGGAAGGAGAGGGTGACCGTAGTTAGTTGTGAGGGGACAGGATCCAGGGGGCAGGTAGTGACCTCTTCAGTAGTAGCAAGGTCAAAAGAGGAAAGTGTTGAGGGAGGTTTAGTATAAGGTATATGCTAAGTGGAATGGATGTCTGTGCAGTGGCAATGCCCCTACGAATTGCGGCAATCTTGTTTTGAAATGATTTGCAAACTCGTGAGCAGCGAGTGAGGTACTGGGTGGAGGTGGACAAAGTAGAGAGTTAAAAGTAGAGAAGAGATGGGGACTGGATGACAAGGTATTAATAAGAGAGACAAAGTAGGCTTGTTTGGCAGCATGAAGGGAGGAATTGTATGTTAAGAAAGCAGATTTATATCGGGTGAATGCTTGCTGGGATAAATCCTAATAAATATTGCTATATAAATACTGTATAATAATAATAATAATAATAATAATAAATAAGAACTAGACTTTTCTTTTAAATGGTGAGGATTTTCAAAATGTTAATTGTTTTGTGTAAGGGGGTATACTAATGGGTGATTTTTTTCTCTAACAGAGTTCTTATTCTTTGAGCACTTTTGAGCAGCCCACCAGCAAAGCACTGCAGATGGGCGGCAGCTACATATCCGTATGTCGCTAGTCTTTTGGCAACACAGGTCCATCCACTCCACCGGACACAACAGAATGACAATCCAAGTAATCACATGATCATGACAACAAAGCTTTTATGAACCAATCACATTCATAAAAGCTTTGCCCTTTCGCAAGGACCCCCAACATGCACTCCTCCACTGCCAGGCCTCTGGACTCACATGATACATGGGGCCAATCACAGCACCATGTGACTAGCTGGAACCAATCACAGATCACTATTATATTTAAACTGCCTAGCTGTCTCAAAGCGGTACTTTTTTTTGCATGGAAATATGTATTTTTTTATTGTAGGCCTGTAATTTTTAGGAATAACTCACTGAAATCTATTCGAACAAGAGTCTAGTAAACATTCCGGGTATGTTAAAATTTGAAACACAAAATCATAAATTCTAATTTAATCATAAAAAATAAATTCAATAATATAATCAAACCAAAAACACTGAAATTTGAAATAGAGCACCAGTTCGCACATCACTGGGCAAAGTCGCAAAATCCTTTTCAGTGTCTGATGACAAATTTCCCCACGAATCATCACTCAATTCTGCAAGTAGTTCTAATTTACTATCGCTGTTCTCTAGCCGGTCTAAAACCGCTTTTGACCTAAAGGGACGCTTTTTGGATGCCATAGACATTTCTCAGTTTCAAGGAAGAAACAGTAAAAATGCAGGCAGGGCACAGGACAAAGCACTAGGGACAAAATGTATGTGAAATGGTTTGATACAGTAATGTTTTACTATGTGATTTTAGTGAATTTTGCGAATGTCACCTTTAAAATTTCCCACCAGTTCCATCCCCCGTATGTCCTGACGTCGCAGGGAAAGGAACCTGGAAGACAGACGTGGGCATCGGCCAGAGGACATTGCCAGGGACACTGCAGGGGGGACATGGCGGGAGCACAGGACAAGTGAAGAAGAGATCCCGGAGCAACGCTGCAAGGTATTCCTGAGTGTAGCTCGGAGTTACCGCTTGTGGTGCTGAAACTTTACCCCGAGCTACACTCAGGAATACCTCCAGGGAGGTTAACAGTCATGAACCTAACACATTCATTGCTCCTGCATTGCAAAGTGTGAAAAAAAAGAAAAGGGATATCCTTGATCACCCCCCCCCCCAAATTAATATGTACAGCAATACATCGCCACCCACATAAATTCAGCTCTTGCCAGGCAATTCACCTATAGTTTCTGAATTTAAAACTTTTTTGGGCCTAACCCATGGGCATTACAAAAAAAAATAATGAATTGCAGTCATATTGGTCCACAGACCTGATTCATCATATGCCCATGTTCTCTGCTGTTATAAACATATATGAACAACATGGACCAGCACCATTGCTGGACTTGGAGTGGTTATACCAGGATAATGCCTGCAGCTACAGGCTTCATCTTGGTATCAATTTTTTGAGCTGGCGGTCGGCTTTTATGTAAAAACAATCCTAGCTGCTAATTAGCCACTGGATTGCTTTTACAAGCAGTGGGATTATTATTATACATGATTTATAAAGCGCCAACAGTTTGCTCAGCGCTGTACATTATAATGGGAGACAGTACACGAGACAGTAGAGTAACAATTCAATACACGAGGGGTTCGAGGGCCCTGCTCCTTGGAGCTTACAATCTAGGAGACGTGGGACTCTCTTCCCAGCCCCCCCCCCCCCCCCCACCACCTTCCAAGGTTTTCTTGGGCTCTCCCGGACCACTGGGGAACCCAGAAATGCAGCCAGCAATTCTGCCCACTGACAATAGAGCTGATCAGAGACTGGAATGCTTCCAAGAATCTCTATGGTCCAAGAGACCAGAAGCTACGAGCATTTCATTATTTAGGTTTTGCAGGATATAAACAGCACCATTTAAAAATTGGGAAAGCATCTGATCACACTGATCTTGGTGTGATCAGATGCTTTAAGGGAAGAGTAGAGATCTAAATTCTAACAGACCCCAGATGTCTCAGAAAAGAATACCTGTCACTGCCTATTGCCAAAGGGGATATTTACATGTCAGTACGTAAACAGATTGCACCATGCATGTGAAGTATCACCATGAACGCCAGATCCAGGGCAGTAATTCTAGCACTAGCCCTCCTATGTAAGCATCACCTATGGAAATTAAAAATTCACGTAATCTGTCGCCATTGCACAGATATGTCTCCTACGGACACAACTGATCACGTGATGTGGTAAAAGGTCAATCAAAGTAGCCTTTTACCATGTGATCAGCCGCGTCCAATGACACACTGATCACCGGCAAATGCAATTGCCGGCTATCGGCTGCACTTTCCGAATTAGTAAAAATGAGTAAACGAGCGCTAGAGAAAAATAGTAATAAAAAGCAGCTGACAAAAGTTTAAACCTCCAACCCTCATAAGCCATAAAAATAGAAAATGCAGCACTCTAGAAAATGACAACCTCATATAACAGTAAAAACTCCCTAATAAAGACTCATGTGGCTCAATAAAAAAGCGTCTAGGTAAACGCACATATAACAATCTTAAATGCTTACGTGTTAAGTGTACAGTCCAAATAAGGATGAAAATAAATGCGCTGTGGAGCGCAACAGTGAAAGTGTGACGCAAATGGTGCGTAGGTGACAGCAAGGTGTTTATTTACTAAACCTGGTTGACTCAGAATCTTGTCCACTTCTGCATAAAAACCAATCAGCTTCCAGGTTTTATTGCTGAAGCTTAACTGAACATGCCGAGGTTAGAAGCTGATTGGCTACCATGCACAAGTGCCCAAGATTGAGTCAACCAGGTTTAGTAAATAAACCCCCAAATGTCCAATATACAGGTAGGTGAAAATCCATGCTTCCAGTGAACGTAGGAATGAGAATATATTGCACTAACCAGATAGCGCAGTAAAAAGCGCCTTTGAGTAACACAGACCACTCCTGGCCATCAACATCCTGGGGTAACCACAGGGAACATCTGGCATATGTCTGCACTTCAGCTGATCATCCACTGCTACTCGCCGGATTCCAGGAAATCTCCACTTTAAGTGTGTATGTACCCAATATAAAGCACTTAAGGAATCCACCTTAATAGCTCAATATAAATGAGCCAGAAAGAGAAGTGCTACATAGTGCAGTAAGTTTATTAATTCAATGGTAAAAAGTATTCTGACAGAAAGCACTCACATCTGGTATAAAGGAATGCAGTTCATTTTCTAGGGCGCTGCATTTTGTATTTTTATGGCTGCACTTTCCTGACGCTGTCACAGCATGGGGAAAGTACTGCCGAGAACCGGCAGTTGTCAGAGGAGGGATCGGCACCAATCATCAGAGCACTGATGATCGGTGCCCAGCAGTGCCACCCACCAGTGCCGCCTCATCAACACACATCAGTGGAGAAAAAGAAAAAAAAAATGTTAAAAAAAGTTTGTTTATAGCGCAAAAAACTAAAAAACACCCAGCGGCGAGTAAATCCCACCAAAATAAATCTTTGTGTGGAAAAAAAAAAAAACATTTTCACGTGGGTACAATGTTGCATGACTGCGCAATTGTCAAAGGGCAATAGCACTGAAAGCTGAAAATTGGCCTGGTCAGGAAGGAGGTATAAATGCCCAGTACGCAAGTGGTTAAGTAATTACATCTTTCCTTTACAGGACCAGTTAGTATAACGCTTAGAAGCAGAGTGGGAGCAGGCATTTTACAGGATTTCACCTTTGTTTATTAATTTAAAGCCACTTTGACAGCAGAAATCTCTAGTAAACTCACATGCTAGGTCACCAGGGCTAATTGCTTGCTCAAGTCCCCAGCAACTCCTATTGTCTGCAGTGTCTGACAGCTTTCAGTAGAACGGGATATTACGTTGAGCCACCTGATGATGTTATATGCCACACTCGGGTCCCCCTTATCAGACAGTGGACCACCGTCGGTACAGGGACCGTAGCAGATGTTAAATAACACAGGACGAAGGCTTCACAGCTTTTCAATGAAAGAGTACTAGAACCCTCCCCAAACCAGCAGCACTACACGTGAGAAACCAGAGGGAATCTCACACAGGTGGGCCCGAGCAGCGTACTACCAGGTAACACACATGCATGAACTGTTAGTGGGCATTAGGTGTGGGTCAGTCCCCAGGCCCAAAGAACAGTCCAGAGTCATTCCAGCGGTACGTATGGCATTAAAAGTGATTTCTCACCTGATCTAGGTTCGAATCGCTACCGCTGTCTCCAGTATCCGAATCGATAACGATTCGCCTCGTCCGTTTCTTCACCATGTTTGCAGTATACAGGCCCTACCACCGCTCACGCAGTAAACACTGCGTCTGCGTACAGCTCCCTGGCCTTTAGAGCCCTACCCCCACCACCGGCGCCCTGACGCTCGAAGGCGTGGCCTTGACGGAAAGACTAGCACAGTGAATGGGGTTCAATACGGCTGCAGAATGGAGCTTCATGTTCGAAGGGAAACACGTGACCTCCAACCCCCTCCTTTTGTGAACTTTAATGTAACAAACAAGCAGAGGCTGCAGTGTGGAGCTCCACTCGACAGGAACCATGTGACCTCCACTCCACTTTTTTTTATTTAATGAACTTTAATGTAACAAACAACCAATAGATACAACTCAAGGAAGTGGAGGTCACATGTTTCCTGACACAGTTTCTGTGTATACTTTTCAAGGGAGTGTGCCTGCAGACTGGGTGCAGAATGGAGCTCCACTCTGGAGAAGAAACGTGACCTCCACTCCATTTTTGTTTTAGTGCCCTCCGGAAGATGTACCCCCCTAAGACGCCAGTTGCATGCAATTTGCAAATCACATGCCAAGTCGCACCCTATTATTATTATACAGTATTTATAAAGCGCCAATAGTTCGCTCAGCGCTGTACATTACAAAGAGGGACAGAACATGTGACAGAACAATACAATGTGATACACGAGGGGTTCGAGGGCCCTGCTCTTTCGAGCTTACAATCTAGGAGAAATTGTCCGCAATTACAGCAGTCATAGATTTCTAAAATAGTGCATGCACTACTTTTGGTGCGATTTGCATAGATATCTGTGTCAGATGATTTGCAATCACAACTGAAATTGTCATGTCCCCCCAACTTTGAAATTGTGCGACTTCACTGTAAGTCGCACAATTTCAAAGTTGGGCTTGATGTGACCGGGGTGTTAACCACTTGTCTACCAGGCATTTTCACCCCCTTCTTTTGGTGGTGTTTAATCTCCACTGGGTTTTTGTTTTTTTTTGCTAAAGAAACTAAAGAAGACAATTTGAAAAAAAAGTTTTTTAGTTTTTGTTATAAAATTTTGTAAATAGGTAATCTTTCTCCTTCACTGATGTGTGCTAATAAGGCTGAAACTGATAGATGGCACTGATAGGCAGCACTGATGGGTATTGACAGGCATCATTGAAGACATAGGAAAGCAGCAAAGTAGATCTCCTGAACCGTTCAGTATAGAATTACATAATTCATATCTAATCAATCCTCAGACGTGTCTACATAATAATCTACCCGTGGGTGGAATGTCACTTGTGCAGCTGGAAAGTTATGGGCCACATTATGAGTTATGGGAGATTTTGGCTCTAGTTGAGGTATCCACCCATACCTACATGCCCTAAACGGGGTATTGGTCCTTGACCTCAGGGACACCCCCTGCTGGGGACTACAAAAGAGGCTGTCAGGCCTAAGAGTGTGAGTTGAGTCTCCCATTTTAACATGAGTACCACCTGGGGAGACCCATGCCCTTTTGCTCTGAAACTTGGATCTGCTAACCCAGGACTTTGGCAAGTACCTTAACCCTTTCACCTCTCTCTGATATCTCTTTGCTGCGCTTTATTGCAATTTACAAATTCCTGCCTCTAAAGAGACGCTACTGTGTTTGTTTAACTCTCTGCATAATCGGCCTGTGGTAACCGTATTATGCAGACGATTATCTCAACCAATATAGTGTTTTAGCTGATATTGCCGAGTTTCCTCTTTCTCTGTACAAAAAGGAGGTGATGGCAGTGTGAAGGGTTATTTGCGTAATTAACCTGACCCAGTAATAGCTCAGGCTGCCGGTACATCGATTGTGGTTCATTTAGCTGGAAAATCATTGTGCAGGGTGCAGCTGAGTGTGGCATTGTTACACACGTCACATCGCGGTTTTAGATCAGCTAGTCCTTCGGTCACGAGTTTGGTGAGGAGGGCTGGGATCTGGCGCCGTGATCGTGACAATGGGTATTGATAGACTGTGTCGCAAACGCGCGAATCTGAGATGGACGCGGTTCAACCATTTTGGTTTCAGACTCCATCTTGCTAAGGGTATCCATTTCTCTCCTACCCCTCCCTTCCTGAGAGGCACAGTGACAGATGTGTGTGTGTGTGTTAAAAGTGTCACAGGCCAGATCCCAGCAGGGAGCCACATGGTGCTGCACTGCCTGGAGAACCTGTGTAGTTTCACACATCATGAAACAGATAAGGAGCCTTCCCAGAAGTTGAAAGAAATGCTGACCTGATGAACCTAGCGCAGCATAGGTGACAGAATTAGATGAACACTTCTCAAATCAATTTTTCCCCTATGTCTCATATCTTGGAATATGGAAGACTTACACAAAAACCAGGCACCTCATCAGATGGCCAATGAGCAGACGGACAGTTTGATGGGTCACTCATTTATCTTGGGCGATCAGGGAAGCCGAAACATAGAACTTGTGAACTGTGCAACACATAATTTCATAATTCATATCTAAATAATCCTCAGACTTGTCTGTGTAATAATATACCCGCGGGTAGACTATCGCTCGTGGAGCTGAGAAGGTATAGACCAGAATATGAATTATGAAAGATGTTGGTTCTAATTTAGGGTTCCGCCCGACGATCCCTCCGTAAACAGAGTATTGGTCAGTTACTCAAAGCCACCCCCCTGCTCGGACATTTTAAAAACAGGCTAGCAGGCCTAAGTCAGTTAAGTTAAAGTCTTCTCCCATTCTTAACATCAATATACCACCTGGGGAGACCTTTCGCTCTGAAACGTGATCTGCTTCCATTCAAGGCTTAAATGGCAAGTAACTTACAGTAACCCTTTAACTTCTCCCTGTTATCTCTTTGCTGTGCTGTGCTGTTTTATATATATATATATATATATATATATATATATATATATATATATATATATATCTTAGTTACATCTTTTCTGTAAATATTTTTATTGCACCTGTTTGACCCATTAAGTAAAAAATCTTTCCTTCTGAAAGTGTTGAACTGTTTCTATAAGCTCTCAATTGCAATTTAAGAATCCCTGCCTTTTAAGAGAACGCTACTGTTTGTTTTAACCTCTGTATAACCGTCCTGCGGACCGTTTTATACAGACAATTATTTCAATCATTATAGTGTATTAGCTGAACCCCGAGTTTCCTCTTTCTCTGATAAAAAGGAGGTGGGGGCAGTGTGAAAGGGTTAGTTGCGTAATTAACCTGACCCAGTAACAATCGCTCAGGCTGACGGCACATCGATCGGTTGTCCATTAGCTGGAAAATCATGCTGGGTGTGGCATTGTTACGCATGTCACATAGCGGTTTTAGATCGGCCAGTCCTTCGGTCACGAATTTGGTGAGAAGGTCTGGGGTCTGACGCAGCGATCGTAACATATTGGACGTCACGGTCGTGCGATCGTCGCATGTTGAGGGTGGCGATCGTGCGATCTGTGACAGACTGCACTGATGAGGAGGCACTAATAGGCGGCACTGATGGGCATAAACAGGTATTACTGATGGGCACTGAAAGGCATCACTGGGCACTGATATCTGGCACTGATGGACACTGATAGGTGGCACTGATGCCTGTGATGGGCACTAATAGGCAGCACTGACTGACACTGATGGGCAGCACTGATAGGCAGAACTGACTGGCAATGACAAGTGGCACGTATTGGCACTGATAGGTACTAATAGACTGCACTGATAAGGAGGCACTGATGGGCATTATTAGGCATCACTGATAGGCACTGAAAGGCAGCACTGATGGGCACTAATATTTGGCACTGATAGGCAACACTGATTGGCACTGATAGGCGGCAGTGATGGGCACCAATAGGCAGGACTGACAGGTACTAATAGACTGCACTGATGAGGAAGCACTTATAGGCAGCACTGATGGGCATTAACAGGCATCACTGATGGGCACTGATAGGTGGCACTGATAGGCAACACTGATTGGCACTGATAGGCAGCAGGGATGGGCACTGAAAGGCAGCATTGATGGGCACTGAAAGGTGGTACTGATTGGCACTGATAGGTGGCACTGATGGGTAATGATAGACTGCACTGATGAGGAGGGAATGATAGGCTCACTAATGGGCACTGAAAGGTAGCTCTGATGGGCACTGATATGGGGCATTGATGGGCACTGATATCTGGCATTGATGGGCACTGATCGGCAGCAATGATAGGCACTTAAAGACTGCACTGAAAGGCAGCACTGATGGGGCTGCACTGATAATCAGGGCACTGATGATCAGTGCCCTGATTATCAGCATAGATGTCCCTCTGAGGAATGCCACTTACCGGCTCGCCTCTCCTCAAGGGCTGTCGGCGTGATTGGACACAGCTGATCACATGGTAGAGCCTACTCCATCGGCTCTTTACCGTGATCAGTGATCCGCTGTGGTCTAGACACACAGTTCACCACCAATTGCTGCGCTGCATGATCCCTGGGGCACGCATACATAGCTAGAGTGGGAGGACATCATATGTCGTCCTTCCAGAACAAGAGAGCTCCCGCATGTCCGTCATTTCCCTATACGGCGGGCGGGAGGTGGTTAATGACTAGGCCATTTTTTTGCTATTTGGCATTGCACTATTTCAGGTGGTAATTGCATGTTCATGAAATGCTGTACCGAAATGAAATTTATGTCCTTTTTCACACAAAGGTATTTGATCACCGGTGACCCAGTGCCTGCTGTTCTGCCCGATGACTCGGTGCCCGCTGCCTCGCCCGATGGCCCGCTGCCCGCTGCCTCGCCCGCTGCCTCGCCCGATGGCCGGTGCCCGCTGCTCCACCTGATGTGCCTCTGCCTGCTGCCCAGTCTGATGTGCCTCTGTCTGCTGCCCAGCCTGATGTGCCTCTTTCCGCTGCCCAGCATGATGTGCCTCCGCATGCTGCCCAGCCTGATGTGCCAGCCCCTGATATCCAGCCAGTTACCTGACCCAGGCGGTGGAACATTTTGCCCACTAAGGACTGTTTGGAGCGTCCTGAGGCCGCTCCTTGAGGTGAGGTACTGTCAGGAATGGACTCGCCAATGCTGGTGGGACTCATCTGTCGTGTGGGCTGCAGTACCAGGGCTGGCCAGCGGGTGCTCTCAGCAACCAGAAGCTCACTCCTGCAGTCAGCCATCACCTGAGGCTGATTGCAGGAGGTGTATTTAAGGAATGGCCAGACCTGCAGTCAGTCCCTTGGTGTATGTTTCCCATGAGCCCCTGTACCTGCATCCTGTCTGCTTCCTGCCTGATTCCTGATTCTGCTTTGATCCTGACTATGAATGAACTCCGCCTGTCCTGACCCCGGCTATTCCTGACCACTCTCCAGCCTGCTCCTTTGGTACCTTGTCTGCCTGATTGTTCCTGACCCGGCCCGTCTGACTACGCTCTGCCTGCTCCTTTGTGTCTTGTCTGCCCGATGGTTCCTGACCCGGCCTGCCTGACCACTCCACCTCACCAGCCCTTACTGCTCTTGTCTGTGTACATTCCGTTATCAGTTGGAGGTTTGGTTTTGTTATATTGTGCGTGTTATATTTGTGTATAGCCTTTAATAAATTATATTGTTACACCATACTTGAGCCTGCGTTTCCCTGTGTCAGTTCACACATCTCTGGTCTTACCGGGAGCCCTGACAGGCTATAAAAAAACTGTCTGATCTGTCAGAAGAGTTCAAAAAGAATTCAGGGATCACTGACCCATAGGATTAATATTTTGGGTGGCTGAAAGGATGGAAGCAGGTGCTAGTATAAATAGGGGTGATTATTGTAGTTACCCTGCTACTCATAGCCCTCATAGTGTGTTGTGTGATTCCCTGTATAAAGAAGCTTATGAACAAAGGTATAGAAATGACTATGTATGAAGAAGAGATCCAAGAACAAGCTGCCCCAATCAACCCAAAACCTAAGGAGTACCACAGTTATCTGGCCAAATACAGAAAGAAGCAGTAAAAGAACTATGTTGTATAAGGGGGAATAAAAATCATATATGTAAATAATGATTTAAGAGGGGATTGAAGGGAAATGTATGTTTTTGGTCTGTCCTCACTCCAGGTTGTTTCTTGTATTCCATTTTGATTAATTGCTTTTGTATTATACCCAGAATGAGTTAATGAAAATAAGCTGTATATGTGTTTTAGAACTGTACTCACAATATTCTTTTGTTTCCTATCTTAGCTTAGCCTTGGTAGAGGCAGGGAAAGTATCCAGTTATTTCTTTGTACTAACAGCATCTGTTTCTGCTATGATATAGTTAAAAGTCAAATACTTCTGTCCCATGGGAAAATAACTGTTGGTTACTTGTAACTGATTTCAAGGTCTGAGAAGTCTCACGTTCACAGCCTTGACAAATTCTATTGTATGGTTTTCTTTGTTACAATATAAGAGGAAGAATCTATGAATAAAGATTCAGATTGTCTTCTGGAAACCTGTGTGTGCATGCTAATTTCTTTCATTCCAGAACACAGTCTCTTAGGCCTAATGGGGGGCCGAAACCTACCAGTGATTGATTAGAAGCACAAATTCCTTTCACTTAGCAATATCTTTGGTTGAATGAACCAGTTCTCCCTTGGGATTTCTTATTTTTTCTATATAATTCCTATTCTTTTTTTTCCTCAGGGCTCTCATTAAATACTTTCCAGGCCTATCTCCCCATCTATACCTTTCACTTGGCATTTTATTAATTATTTATTACCTTCTTCATTATCTCTTTTGTTATTCTACTTTTATGTATTTGTTCAAGATCAGTTACTTCCTTTAGAAGCCCATTAATTTATTTCTCTCCTTTCCCTTTTCTTTTTTGCCCCGATCGCAATAAGAATTCCTCTAATATAAACCTTGTGAGCCTCCCATATTGTAGCCAGTGACACATCTCCAGTATCATTTTCCTCAAAAAAATCACTCTATTTCTTCCTTTATTTTTTGATCAGTCTTCAGATCCAGGAGAAGTGTCTCATTCAACCTTCATACTATTCCCCCATTCAACTCCCTTCCCCATCTTAATTTAATTGTAACAGGAGCATGATCCAATATTGACATTACTTCAATTTTTACTTTGACGAAGGACTCTATAAATCGATGTTCTAACAATATATAATCCAGTCTCGAATATGTCTCATGTGCACGTGAGAAGAAAGTATAGTCTCTATCTTTCGTATGCTTAATTCTCCATATATCCACCAATTGACATTCATATATCAACCTCTTCAATGATCTCAGAGACCTACTCTCTTTTCTCTGCGCAGAAGAGGTTGCATCCACCTGCGAATCCATAGATTAAAATCTCCAGCTACAATCAAACCACTTTTTTAAAATCCATCAGTTTTTTCAATACATTTTTCAAGAATATCTCCGGCTTCTTATTTGGACAATAAATATTAGCTACTGTACATTCTATTTCTTGTAATTTACCCTTTAGAAACAGAAATCTCCCTTCAGGGTCTGTCACTCTATGCTCCAGCTCAAACCTTATATTCTTTGCAAACCCTATTGCTACACCCTTTGCTCTTCTGATTGGGGAGTCTGCATAGTACCACACTGGATAGTATCTAGAGTTTAACTTCACATTTTTCTCTATCTCCAGATGTGTCTCCTGTAAAAAAAAACACTGAAGATAATCTATGTTGTAGCTCCTTAAACAACCTGAATCTCTTCCCGGGGCAATTGAACCCATTTACGTTGTAAGTTTTATAAACTGTATCTCTTCTATCCTTCTTTTACCTCCTCTCCTCCCCTCCGTCCCCTCTCTGCTTTTCTATTTACTAATGTGACTCCTCTCATATCACAGAGTGTTAACCTAACTACCCACCCCCCGTACCCCTCCCCCTATTTCCCACCACCCCCCCTCTCACTCACCCTCCTCTCTTCTAATTTCTTCTGTGAGGCGGCTTCAGGCTTTTTCTCCTTCTGGTGCAAAACTTCTCCTGGCCGTATCCACTCCTTGGGGGGATTCCTCCGGGTCCCTCTCTTATCCTACACCCCCGCATCCACTGCTATCCAGCTGGGGAACTGTCTCCTTAGGACGCCGGCAGGCTTCTCCTCCTCCCAGCACTCCTCCGCAGCTGACCACGTGGTCATGCCGTGTCATTTCGTCTCCCGGCAACCCGGCGCTCTGTCCAGGATCACCGCCGACAGTCCTCGGAAGGATGGAAGCCTCACCAGCTCACCCCGCACGGGCCACTACTCTTCCGCCGAGTATAGCACAGCCATCCAGAGCAGTGTGCTTACAGTGAAGCACCAACACACTGCCCCCTAGTAAAACACTTCCTGCACACAATTAACCCTTTGATCGCTCCTCTTGTTAACCCCTTCCTACCCAGTGCCATTAGTTTTTTTTTAGCACTGATCACTGTATTGGTGTCACTGGGCATGTCAGTGACACCAAGTCAGTTCCCCCAGTGTCAGAATGTCCGCCGCAGTCACTGATCGCCGCCATTACTAGTAGAAAAAAAATTCCAGTATCTGTATTTGTAAACGCTATAACTTTCACGTAAACCAATTAATTTACATGTATTGGGATTTTTTTTTAGCAAAGGCATGCAGATGGCCTAAATTTATGATGAAATTTGATTTTGTACATTTTTTTACTGGACATGTTTAGTAGCAAAAAGTCAAAAATATTGTTTTTTTTCAAAATTATCACTTTTTTTTATAGCGCAAAAAATAAAAAATGCACAGGCGATCAAATACTACCAAAGGAAAGCTCAATTTGTGGGGAAAAAAGGATGTAAACTTAATTTGGGTACAGAGTTGCATGACCGTGCAATTGTCAGTTAAAGTAACGCAGCACCATAACACAAAAAAAGGCCTGGTCAGGAAGGAGGGTATATCCTTAGGGGGGCTAGTGTCCTGTCCAGAGTGGAGCTCCAGTTTGCATCCGCACCCACTTGAAATGTATATACAGGAAATATGTGATAAGAAACATGTCACCTCCACTTGTGTCTACTGGTTGTTTGTTACATTAAAGTTAATTAAATAAAAAAAAAGTGGAGGTCACATGTTTCCTTTCGATACTAGAGCTGCATTCTGCAGCCAGTCTCTATTGGCCTCGCATCGCTTCTAATAGGTCGCGATTAGATGACGTAGGACGGTGGAGGCAGCTGACTGATGTCCTGACTTTTATGGCGAACCGCAAGTTTGAAGTAAGTGAACGAGAGAACTGGTTGGGTGATCGAACAAGCTGACATGCTATGATTGTGGGGGAAGAATTTACAATGTTTAGGTGATGGAAGTTGCGAATTTGTTTATTAAGATATGTATTTCAGGGCTGCAATAGTCCTTTTTCTATGGATATGGGACGATAGCGTGGTGTCCGAATCTAGAAGGAGGTCGGCAGCCGTGTTATTTCTTTTTGCACGTATCGCCCTTTAATCTATCTGTGCTCTTCGTATGCACGTCTGTGACTCCGTGTGTATTTGTGCATTGTATGTTTTGGGGTGCCTTATCTAGCAAATTAATGCCATGAGTTGGTCTCGTTCACAGCAGTAGTTGTAGCAGTTGAGTCATAGCCAATTCTGACATGTCTCACGGGTATGTAAAAATCTGCATTTACCCCCCCCCCCACTTGATTGTTACTTAGAACCCCAGACATTATATATCTTCTTAAACCAAAGGCCCCGGAGAATAAATACTGGTTGTTGAATTTTTTTTTCTTTTTTAATCATGATATTCACGCAGTGATTTATTAAATGCACATTTAAAAAAAAAATTGAGTGCACATGGATTCAATATAATTTTTTTTTATTGGTAAAATATAAAAGATGCTGTTATGTTGAGTAAATAGCTATAATGTGCTTTTAAATTGTGCATGCTGGTGGAATGGTGACAAACTACAGTATGTTACATTAAAGTGTTACTAAATCCTGGACCCTGCATTCACTGTATCTGGTCTCCATCAGTACTCAGAACATGGAAGTGCAATGATTTCAGTATATATAAACTGCTAAATACCTTTTCTCATCAGAAGGTAGAGCAGTTTTGTGGTTTCTATCTGTGTCCAGCCCAGCACTAGCTAAAGCTTGTTGGAGGAGTTTTCTTTCTGCTTTTGGAGGATGCAAAACCCCTGACCTCTGACCAGTGCTGATTGGCCCTGTGCTGACCACATGCACTCTACCAAGAAAAACAAAACCTCTCTAGCAGTACACAGCAAACTGAGCATGTGCATGCCTATGGTTCAGTCTGGCTGTAAGAGGTGGTCGCTTGAAAAAGAGGAGGAACAGAATAGAGGATCAAAGGGCCTTTTTACACAAAGCAGAGGATTAACCCCTTAGGTTCCACAGTGAGTATAACAAGCATGCTTTACTTCATATACAGACTGATTTTACTGTTGTGGGTTTACTAACACTTTAAATTATCCGTATGCAGCGCTTGGCAACCGCACTATAGCCAAATGACAGCTACAGTGCTGTTATCCAGTTCTGGGAGGGTGTCATATGATGTCCTCCCAGAACTTGCCCTCCTGGTGATCTGTGTCCTATAGACACAGCTGATCATGTGATGTAGTAAAAGGCCAATCACAGCGGCCTTTTACTACGTGATCAGCTGTGTCCAGGGACACAGCAGATCATCGGGTAAATGCAGTTGCCGATTATCGACAGCGTGAGGAAAGTACTGCTGATAACCGGCAATTGTCAGAAAACAGATGTGCCACCCATCAGTGCTGCTTATCTGTGCCACCTCATCAGTGCAGCCTCATCAACGCACATCAGTGAAAGATAAAAATTACCTGTTTGCAAAATTTTATAATAGAAACAAACTTTTTTAAAATTTTTTTTTTTTATTTTTGCTTTTTTTTTTTTTTTTTTTTTTTTATAGCGCAAAAAATAAAACACCCAGTGGCGATTAAATACCACCAAAAAAACTCTATTTGTGTGGGAGCAAAAGGTAAACATTTCATATGGGTACAATGTTGCATGACCGCGCCATTGTAAGTCAAAAAGTGCGACAGCGCTGAAAGCTGAAAATTGTCCTGTGCAGGAAGTGGGTATAAGTGCCCACTAGAGAAGTGGTTAAGTCTTTACAGGTTACCAGTTAAGAGTTAAACAGAGGGTTTGGCTCTACAATTATTGCTCTCTGATGTACATAGCAATTCCTCACATGCATTTGCATGTGGGGAGGAGGGTGCTTCAAATTAATTTTTTTTTATGGGGCATGGCTACTGCTCTCAGTAATGGCCACTTTCCGAGTACGCTCTGCTCCTCAGCTGAAAAATGTACCTGACTTGAGTCCCACGGCAGCTTTTGAGATAGCTTTCTTATATCCTCCAGCTTTTGCAGAAAGAGGAGGCTACAGAAAAATGGTGGCTTCCACCGCATGCACCACTTGCAGTCCCTGGCATTGGGCAGGTGGTTTTTATTTACATTCAAACCTGCTGCAGTCAAGCGGCAGGGTTTCCTAATTTTTGTTTATTTTTTATTTTTTTGTTCCACGGAGCGAACACTGGTAAAGTATGAACAGATCTTCATGCTACACCAGAATTAGCGTGCTACACTCATCCATTCTGTTGTCCGGTGCAGGCCGTCCCTTCTCCAGCGTCCTCTCGCTAGCTCTGCGGCTCCCATAGCCTATCTACTCCGCTTGGTGGCCCAACTCCGCTTGGTGGCCACTCCCACACTTTGCTTTCCGCCTCCTCCTTCTTCTTGGACATGCTGACAAGCTGTTCTTCCTGCACCCCTCACCTCAGCACTCTCTCCTCTCCATTAGTATGCCTCTGTCTACCTACACTCTTCTGCAGAACACACAAACGCCTATCAGGACCCGGACCACCATACAGGACATATCAATGGCAACTCACATCAAACTCTGCCCTATTACTTCTTATCTACTCCACCTGCCACATCCACACACAACATTGTACTTTGTGATTGCTGATCATAGGGATAATCAGAGGTATCCTGCTGAGTATGGCTATGGTCGTAGGTGGCATGCGACCTCCGGCCACACCTACGCTCAGCAGGCCACCACTGTTGGGATAAGAGGTGTCGCTCTGAGTGTAGGAATGATCAGAGGTGTGGTTGCTGAGTGTACGGAAGGTCAGCCTTAATTAAATACAGTTTTGGTTAAAATGACTATTTTTTTCATCAGGACAAGTAGGTTGTTATGAGGGATAATTAGATTTGGATCTCGATTTTTAGTCCCTTGGACAAGTAGTTTTTAAAAAAAAAATTAACACCCCTGCAGCTAACCAGCCACAACATGGAGTTCCCTGCAGCCACTATCCATTGACATGGGGAATGAGTGCAATACCATACCAGCGGAATCTTCCAGCTCTGGATCTTCCACACCATCTACCCCTGTTCAGTCCATGCCAAACATGGAGGAGGATGGGGACCCTTCTCTCTTGAATGACATGGAGGTAGGCAATACACAAGCAGACTTTCACTCTTCCCTGGTAATGCCTTGTCCCCTTTTGCTTTTTTTTTTTTTTTTTTTCTTCCCCTACTACTGGACAGCCTGTGTCTGATTTCACTCTCAAATACATGCTCCTGTCACTATGTGGGTCCATTCAGACAGATTATGCTACCCTGAATACAAAGTTTTAAAAAATGTTTGAGTGGTGGGGGAGTGGGTCGGGCAGATTGAGGAAATCATGGAGGAATACGTATCCCCTTTAACTCCTTAGTAGATTCACATGAATTGCATAGAGATGAATTGCACTGGCTCAGAGCAAAAATGGCAGATCTGGAGGATAGATCCTGCCACAATAATATTAAAATAAGAGGAATTATTGAATCTATTTCACTGCAGCTGTTTCATGACCTGTCCCAGTACACCCTGCAGAGGTGTAAGAATCTTGCGACAATCATCAAAGTGCCTCAGGAATCACAAGATTATCCGCCATTGGCGCTATCCTTGGACCCTCGTTGTAACCTGCAATGGGTAGACATCCAGGGTAAAAGAACTAGAAGAGGGGCTCCAACTCCTTAGAAGATGGGATATCTTCTTGGAAGCTCCAGCACCCCCTTCTGACCCCAGTACCTCCTCCACAGGGTTGCCAATGGCCTCAAACAAAAGAGCATCCATTCTTCAAAACACTGGTGGGACCCTAAATGGTCAAGTTGAAGTTTTTCAACACTACTGTATCCAGCTGGGAGTAAGCTAACTCTTTCACATTTCACCTATTGGTGGAGCATAACTTCTGCATGTTTTGCCATAAACCTAGAATTATTTGATGGGCTATCCAGCACTCTAAGGCACAGTGTTAACTCGCCTTGTTCCTGACTGTTGGTTATATTTCACTTTACACAGCTGTTGTTGGTCACAAAGTACCTCTATTCACCAGCATCCTCCACTGTTACTGAGACACTGGCTCCTGTATCTTCAAGTGTCTAAGTTTCCCCCTTCTGTGTCAGAGGTTACTATCCTACTGCACCCAGTGCTATCTCCATCCTCATTGTTCTATCCTACTCTCCACATGGACTTCACAGAATGGTATCGCTCACTCAGGCCTGAATAATCAGCCAAAAGGGCATCAATGTGGAAGGAAACCTCCAACCTCAAGGCTGACATTTTTTGTGCCCAAGAAACCCATTTCCATGCTCGGCAAACCCCTATGTGCTCCCACCTTTGTGGGAAATCAATTAAATCAGCCTAAATCAATTACCCACTTGATTTCTTTAAAAAAGAAAAAAACAAAACCTGGGAGTGGTTACTGCTTAAACTCTATAGCTTTCCAGCTCAAAGATTGGTTCATCCTCGACTCATATTGCAGGTTCAGAATACTCATCTGTGTTAATGCCCACCCTTGCACCCTGGTAAACATATGCTCCGAACTCTCAACAAACCTTTGCAATTTTGTGCAGACTTGCAAACAACAACAAAGTCTAATATGGCCCTCTATTAATCTATGTGGATTTCTAGTGGGCCGGGAGGGGGAGAGAAAAAGGGTAGGATTAATGTACGCGAGTTTATACATGGGTAGAGCGGCGTCTACCCGTGCCTCTTATGTTGACAACTTCGGAGGGGCTGAAGAAGTCCATTTAAACAATCCCTTTTTTTTTTTTTTTTTTTTTTTTTTTTTTAGCATTAAACAGTAGGTTAGATATAAGAAGTTTAATGTGGTGGGACCATTGGTCATCCTCATGAATACCCAGCAGGGCTAACTCTGGCAAGAGAGGTAATGACAAGTACAACCTGAGATAAATCTCACACCAATAGGCAAGAATCATGGGGCATGACCAAAACATATGAGAAAAGGACCCCGGTTGCACACGAAAACAGGGTCCCGGGCAGGGAAAATTGCGTGAACTCTCTGAGGGGTATAATAAACTCTATGAAGTAATTTGACCTGAATCATTTCTTCCCTAGAAGAGATGACCAGCTTAGGACCCTTTTTTCAAACAATCCTTCTTGTCTAAGGTCAGAATATCCGCTCGCCATCGGTCCCACACACGTTCAAGATTGGAAAAATTAACATTAAGAAGCTCCCCATACAGAGCAGAGAGAGGCTTCACCAATTCAGGGGAAGTCATCAGCTCCTCAACAGGGTCAGTCTGGAGGAGGAGAGGCACCCGGCCGAACTGAGCCCTCACAGCATGTCTCAGCATGAGCCCCCCCCCATGGCATAATGTCAGCCAAAGTCCTAACCCCGTGTTGCTTCCAAATTAGAGGGTCCGGAATGGGATGGAATTGAGGAAGAGAAGGGTTACTCCAAAGTGGTTGAGCTGGAGACCATTGACCAGGAGAAAGAAAGCGACACCGAGCAGCCATTCACACCCTCCACGTAGTATGCGTAGATTCCCGCCCCCCTTCATATGCCCTTGGTCCCGTATATATGAAGTTACTTGGGTCCGATAGAGAGCCCAAGGAGGCTGCCTCCAAACACGCATTAGATCTAGAAC
This sequence comes from Staurois parvus, assembly GCF_062004578.1. Lineage (NCBI taxonomy): Eukaryota > Metazoa > Chordata > Amphibia > Anura > Ranidae > Staurois > Staurois parvus. Next base: position 2,387,897 of record NW_028318828.1, on the reverse strand, counting down.
CTCTGCACCACCAAAGAGTGGACTTCGCCAGCCGAGGAAGAGAGCCACGCCAAATAAACATACATCTATCGAGGTAAGTTTAAAAAAAAAAAAAGGGGGGGGGGGGGATCCAAACAGGGCAATTCTAGAAGATGTAATTAAATTTAGGCAGATCATTTTGATGAGATTAATACGGCCAAGTAAATTCAAGGGAAGGTCAGCCCAAGCAGAGCACTGTGCTTTGAGGGACAAAAGAAGAGGATGAAGATTACGGGCCAGATACCTAAGTCACCTGAATGCCAAGGTACTGACATTCATCAACCCAATGCAATGGTGAAGGATACATAGATTGAGTTACGGGCATCAAAAGGGAGAAGAAGCGATTTAGACCAATTGATCCGGATACCAGAGAAGGACCCATAGAGATCAAATATATGAAGTGCTGCCAAAAGAGACTGGTCAGCATCATTAAGGTATAATAGAGCATTGTCTGCATACAAGGATATTTTTTCCTCCAAGGGCCCCATCTGCAACTCCCGAACCTCTGAGGACTCCCTAATCAGCACTAGCAAAGTCTCCAAGGCGAACAGGCCAGAAGATAATGGACAGTGCTAACGCATGCCCCGATGAAGCAAAAAGGATTCCGACAGTCTGTCGTTGGTACGGACTTGCGCCCTGGGTGATATATACAACAGTTGAAGCCAATGCATAAATTTTGGGCCAAAACCGAACCACCTATGGACTTCCCACAGGTAGGTCCACTCCACTGAGTCAAACGCTTTTTCGGCGTCGAGATGCAACGACCCTAGAACCAGAATCTGAGTGGGATATATAGGTGAAACCTGAAAAATTTGATTATTGTGCAAAAGTTCATTTATTTCAGTAATGCAACTTAAAAGGTGAAACTAATATATGAGACTCATTACATGCAAAGCAAGATAGTTCAAGCCGTGATTTGTCATAATTGTGATGATTATGGCTTACAGCTCATGAAAACCCCAAATCCACAATCTCAGAAAATTAGAATATTACATGCAATCAATAAAACAAGGATTGTACATAGAACAATATGGGACCTCTGAAAAGTATAAGCATGCATATGTACTCAGTACTTGGTTTGGGCCCCTTTTGCAGCAATTACTGCCTCAATGCGACGTGGCATGGAAGCTATCAGCCTGTGGCACTGCTTGAGGTGTTATGGAAGTCCAGGATGCTTCAATAGCGGCCTTCAGCTCTTCTGCATTGTTCTGTCTCATGTCTCTCATCTTTCTCTTGGCAATGCCCCATAGCTTCTCTATGGGGTTCAGGTCAGGCGAGTTTGCTGGCCAATCAAGCACAGTAATCCCACAGACATTGAACCAGGTTTTGGTGCTTTTGGCAGTGTGGGCAGGTGCCAAGTCCTACTGGAAAATGAAGCCAGCATCGCCATAAAGCTCATCTGCGGAAGGAAGCATGAAGTGCTCCAAAATCTCCTGGTAGACGGCTGCATTGACCCTGGACCTAATAAAGCACAGTGGACCAACACCAGCAGATGACATGGCTCCCCAAATCAACACAGACTGCGGAAACTTCACACTGGACTTCAAGCATCTTGCAGTGTGCGCCTCTCCATTCTTTCTCCATACTCTGGCTCCTTTGTTTCCAAATGAGATGCAAAAGTTGCTCTCATCAGAAAAGAGGACTTTGGACCACTGAGCAACCGACCAGGTCTGTTTTTCTTTATCCCAGGTAAGACGCTTCTGACGTTTGTTGTTCAGGATCGGCTTGACAAGAGGAATACGACATTTGAAGCCCATGTCCAAGATCAGTCTGTGTGTGGTGGCTCTTGATGCACTGGCTCCAGCCTCAGTCCACTCCTTGTGAAAGTCCCCAACACGTTTGAAAGGCCTTTTCCTGACAATCCTCTCCAGACAATCCCTGCTGCTTGTGCACCTTTTTCTTCCACACATTTCCCTTCTACATAACTTTCTATTAATGTGCTTTGATACAGCACGTTGGGATCATCCAACTTCCTTTACGCCCACTTCCTGGGAGGAGCTTGGTGTGGAGAGTTGTGTGTGGACTTGCTCTCTGACTTCCAGAGGCCTTGTTTTGGAGCCAGGGACTGGATTCCTCTCCCAGCCCAGGAGAGATGAGTGTTCCCAGGCAGGACCCTGGAGGCGGGGGTCCCCCCAAGAGCCCTAGTACTGGCCTCAAACTTACACCTACTGAGGACCTGGTAGAGGGCCCCAGGGCCGGTGAGTCCTATACAGTGTATCATGGACGAGTGGCCACGCACGTGAAAAGGATCGCTAGAGAGGAGGAAAAACTTTCTCAGCTAAAAATGGATTTGAAGCGTTACAGATCAACATACAATAGGGTCTGGAGCTCAAAGAGACAGACCATGAGGCCTGAGCTGGAGAGGTTGGAGCAGGCGGTCCGTCTGCAGGAGGAGCGAGTGTCCACCCTGAAGGCTGCAAGTGGGCTGCTGAAAGAAAAGTACAGCAATGAAGACCGCTTTAAACAAGCAAGGAAGAAGACTTTTGCTGCAGCAAGAGGCCAAGCCAGAGATGTCCTGTCTTCAGAGGAATAGTCTTGACACCACAGCCGGGGCGTCGGCTGCAACAGTCTGCCCAATGGAAGGATCCACTTCTGGAGAGGCAGTGAGTAAGGTGCTGGTGTCTGACCCACCTGCACAGCAGAAGCCGGATTGGGGAACACAGGTGGAGGAGTGTGAGGAGGCTGGCCTGATGGATTTCATTACAGAGATGGAGTCCCCACTGCAAGGCAGGCAGTTTACCTTCTCATCTGAGGATACAGAATCAGAAATGGAGGAAGATAAGTGCCCGAGACCGGTGATACCGAGGGGGAAGGAGTGAGCTGTGTATGTGAGGCTGGAGAGGATTTCCAGAGCTCAGGAGAGAGCTGCCGGACTGAGAGTGGGGAGTGTGGAGGCAGAGTTACAGAGTGCAGCCAAATGCAGAACTGTGAGTAAAGCCATGGACATTGAGGGGGAGAGCGTGTCAGCTGCAGCCAATGTGAATGTCTGTGTGGCTGCTGGTGGTGAAGCTAATGTTGCAGGAAAGCCTGTCAGTGATGTGTCTCCCCTGCCTGTGTCCCCCCTGCTTGTGTCACATGTGCACAGCGTGGAGAGCAGGGTCATCCCCAACTCTGACCCAGCTTCAGTCCAAGCTCCTGCCCATGGCCTCTGCTGCTAGCTGCAATCATGGCCTCTGCTGCTAGCTCCGCCCCCATCTGTGTCTCCGTCCCTGCTCCTGGCTCTGTTGCTGTGAGGGGCCCTGCCCCCCGTTCAGTGTCAGCAATGGCTCCCAGTGGTAAAGCTAATGTTGCAGGAAAGCCTGTCAGTGATGTGTCTCCCCTGCCTGTGTCCCCCCTGCCTGTGTCTAATGTGCACAGCGTGGAGAGCAGGGTGATCCCTGCCTCTGACCCAGCTTCAGTCCAAGCTTCTGCCCATGCACCAATCATGGCACCCGTTCAGGCTTCAGCCTCTGCTGCTAGCTCCGCCCCTGACTGTCTCCATCCTTGCTGCTAGCTCCGCCCCCATTTGTGTCTCCGTCCCTGCTCCCGGCTCTCACAGTACCTTTTGTCCCTGCTCATAGCTCCATGCAGGGCCCCGCCACTGCTCCAAGCTCTGTGTCAGTCTCTGCTTCCAATGTAGATACAGCCCGAGCTCCTGACCCGGTTTCAGCTCCAGTGTCAGGACCGGACTCAATGCTTGTCATCTCCGCCTCTACTGTTATGACGGCTTCAGGGCAGGGTCCTGTCTCTGCTCTTGGCCCCGCCCCCATCCAAGTTGCCGTCCCTGCTCCTAGATCCACCCGTGTTCAGGGTTCCGCCCCTCCCCCCAGCTTGATGTCAGTCTCAGCTGCTGGGGTGACTGCGGTCCCTGCTGTTGGCTTGGTGTCAGCTCTGACGTCAGGGCAGGTCACAGTGCCAGCAAACCATGCCTCAGTATCCGTTGTGAATCCTGTAGGGGGTCCCGCTCCCGCCCTTGGCTCCGCCCCTGTCCCTGCTCCTGGTGTGAGACCTGCAGTGAGTTATTCTGCAGCTGTGAGGGGGGGTCAGGGGGGAATGAGAGCACCAGAGGTGCAGACAGGAGTGTTGGGATCTCCTATAAAGAGGTGTAATGTTGTTCAGCTGAGATGGGAGGGCAGAAGCTCCGCCCCTAATAGACGCGATGTGGTAGATAGGATCCTGGATATGGGATTCAAAGCTGTAGATATCTTTGCCTTTATTGCTCCCTTGGGAACGGGGGAGTTTGACTTCTCATTTGTCAGACCAGAAAGCTTGGATCTATTCTGGCAAAGATATGATAATAAATGGAAGAATACCCCCAGGTGGGAGGGGCTTATTCCCAAAGTGGTGTCCAGGCAGCCCTTATTAAAGAATGTGACCATATTGGTCAGAAACGAATCAATCCCTGCAGCAGATATTATAGTATGGTTGAGCCGGTTTGGGGAGGTGATGAGTCCGCTCAGGAAGCAGCTTGATGACAGGGGGATATGGACGGGTGGGTGGTCAGCAGTAGTGAAGCTGCAGGTTATAGATAACCAGATAAAGCATACCATCGTCAGCCTTCATTGGCAAAGACAGGATGCTAATCTTTTATGCTGGCCAGCCCAAAGTTTGCTATAGATGCGGAAATAAGGGACACTTTGCATCCACATGTAGTGTGCTAAAGTGTTCCCTGTGCCAGGGGATTGATCACCTATCCAAGGAGCCTCATCAGGTGCAACCTCTGTTTGCAGCTGGGTCATTCCTATAGTTGGTGCCCAGAGGCATTACACAACATGCCTGAGGTAATGGAGGAACTGGTGAGGATAGATGCTGAGGAGGCGAGAGGAAGTTTGGGCCCTGAGGGGGCAAAATGCTGCAATATCTCTAGAGTTAGGGGAGTCGGTTGAGCCTGCTGTTGTTTCTGTTTCTTCCCCTGCTGTAATGTGGTCCCCTGTTAGTGTATCTCCCCAGGTGTTGTCTACCTCTCCTCATGTGTCACCCCTATCAGAGGTGTCAAAAATCAATGAGGCTGCCAAAGGGGCTGGGATAGCGGATAATGTTATGGCCCCTCCTCTAGTGCTGCTCCCTAAGAGACGCAAGAGATCTGCAAGGGCCACTGGGATTGGGCAGGAGGAAGACCAACAAGGTCAGGATTCCGGGGTTGGAGGACATGGGAGGGAGGATGAAGTCAAGGAAGAGGGATGGTCAGTGGTAGGAGGGGGTGGTAGAAATATGCCAATCCTATCATCTGCATCATCTTGCTCTTCTATTGAGGTGGGAGAAGTTTCCATTGGGAACAAATATAGTTTATCTGAGGATGAAGGTGATACTGTATCCTCTATGGAGGATGAGGAAGCAGGGGGTTCCCTCAAGAGGGTCAGATCCCCTACTAAGGTTGGGAAAACAAAGGTTAAGAAACGGCCATCTCAATTATCTTAATGGCAGTTCTCGCTCTGATAAAGGTGGCAACCATTAATGTTGCCAGCATTAAATCTGTAAGTGCAAGATGTACAGCCTTATTTTTGCTCCGCAAGATTGGAGCTGATGTTTTGTTTTTGCAAGAGACCAGGCTTGATAGCCTGGCTGATTTACACCTGGCCAAGAGGGAGTGGTGGAGTGGTCCCTCTTATTGGTCTCTTGCGGCTGAGCCTTACAGCGGAGTTGCGGTGCTTTTTTCCGGCATGGTAACGTGTCGGCGGATCATTGAGGTGGAGATTGGAAGGTGTATGGTCCTGGATGTCCTCGTGAAGGGGGAGGAGTTACGCCTTATCAATCTATATGGTCCCCAGTCAAAATGGGATAGGAAATGCCTTTTCACGAAGATTAAGCTGTTCCTTTTTACGTCCTGGCAGGTTGTCTTTGGAGGTGATTTTAACACCATCACTAGGCTCAAAGACAGGAAAGGCTCCACTGACAGGCTGGGATATGATAGCGTTTTTTTAAATGCGATAGGGATGCAGGTCTGGTGGACGCCTTAATTAAGGGCAGCCCAGACAGCACAGGGTTCACATATAGAAGAGGTAGAAGTGAGAGTAGGATAGATAGGTATTTTTTAAAGGGGGACTCCGCTTTATCGGCGCCTGAGTGTCGGACTGTGACTTTGAATGCTTCAGATTCGCCGCTGAAGGGAAGGGGTGTCTGGAGGTTGAATTCGGCTCTGCTAGAGGACGAAGAGGTGAGATGATCCTTTGAGGATCTTCTTCAGGCTCAGGAGACCATCCTGGATTTCTGTGGCAGTAAGTCAGAGTGGTGGGAGCTTACCAAAGTGCGGATCAGCAGGTTTTTCAAGGCCCTAGGTAAAAGAAAACAGCTTGAAAAATACATTGCCTATCAGCAGTTGCGGAGGAAACTTGATCGCCTTGTCTCTGAGGGTGGAGATTCTGGGGCAATCTCAGAGGTTAAGCTGCTCTTGAAGAAGTATCAGTATGATCGGCATGCCACTTTGGTTCTGGAGAGGGACTACGGGAAGTATCACTCGCCTGACCCTTACCAGAGCTGCAAACAGAGCATAGCAGTTAAAACGACCAGTGGTCTGATGGATAGTATGGGATCCTTGACGAAATCCAGGTCAGGGATCTTGGAGGTCTCAAGGGCTTTTTTTGAAGATCTTCTGAAGGAGAAGCACCTTGATCGGGCAGGGATGTCAAACTTCCTGGATTCTACACCAGGTTTGGAAAATAACAATCCGCCTACAAGTTTGACAGGTGAGATCATGGCTGAAGAGATTGCCAAAGCGATAGTTTGGCCATTAAGAAGACACCAGGGCCAGACGGTTTGACAGCTGAGTTTTTTAAGACCTTTAAATCTCGCTTGGCACCTCACCTAGCGGAGGTGTTTAATTGCTGTTTAGATGAGGGTTCACTCCCTCCCTCCATGAGGAAATCAGCCGTGATCTTGCTGTCAAAAGGTAAGGACTCAGCGATGATTGAGAATTGGCGCCCCATTAGCCTGCTCAATGTCGATAGAAATATTTTGACCAAGATCCTTTTCTGGCGCTTGTCAGTGGCGGACGGTCTACTTTCGCAGCAGCAGCACTGTTCGGTCCAGGGCAGGAGCACCTTCTCAGCGGTGTTAGCGGTCCGGGAGGCTCTGGAGCGGTGCAGGGCTGACGGTTGTGGGAAGTATTTGCTGGCGCTGGATCAAGCTAAGGCTTTTGACCGGGTTGATCACAAGTACCTCTGGCCTCTCCTTGGCAGGTATGGCCTGGAGGGGAGGTTCATTGGATGGTTGTAGACATTGTATAAAGGGGCTAAGAGCTTCATGTTGGTTAATGGTTGGGTTGGGCGGCCCTTTGAGGTTGGTTCCGGGGTGCGCCAGGGGTGTCCGCTGAGCCCTTTGCTTTACGTCTTTGCCATCGACCCCTTCATCAGGAGGCTAGATGGCGGGGTGTTGGGTGGGGTGTCCAGGGGCACTACTGGTGAGTCACCTCTGAGGGTCGTGGCTTATGCTGATGATGTGTCTGTTTTCATCTCTGGGACTAGTGAGGCGCAGGAGGTGGTCTCGGTGATGGAGCAGTATGCGGAGGTTTCAGGCTCCAAGATTAATCATGACAAATGTGAAGTTTTGTGGATGGGTAGGGAAGGTGAGGGTTTCGAGCTTCTGGATGCCTTCCCAGAGCCCCGCCAGAAGATCAAAGTGTTAGGCATCGAATTTGGACCTGATGATTACAGTAAAACAAATTGGGAATCCAGGTTGTCAGATGCTGATGTCAAAGTGAGATGCTGGAAGGGTTGGCAGTTGTCCCTAAGGGAAAGGGTCGACCTAATTAAATCCTACTTGGTCCCCATTTTCTTGTACGTAAGTTTCCTCTGTCTCTTGCCAGAGTCTCTCTACATGAGGGTCTACAGTTGTTTCTTCCAGCTCTTGTGGGGGAACCTTGTGAAGCGGAATGTGACTTGTCGATCCCGGCGGGAGGGTGGCCTAGGTATGGTCAACCCGATTGTTTTCTTCTCTTTGATGTTTATAAAGCATAACATTGGTAATAAGTTAAAAGAGAACCCCCCGGTATGGGTGAGCCTTTTTCAAGTTTGGTTTAGACCTTTTCTGGGCTGCTGGGAGAGAGGCGGGCCAGTGAGAAGCTTGCGGGTCAAGCACGGTAAGCTCCCGACTTATGTCGCCCCGTGCTTGAAGATTCTTAGGCGGTGGTGTGTGACTGCGGAGGAGGTCAGGTCACTCCCTGGGAGGCTCTTGATGGAGAGGATTGTGGCCTCTGCGTTTCATGCACCGCTGGCCTTGAAGGATTGCCCAGGCCATATTCTGAGGGAGGGTTTGCGCTTGTTAAATATGGAAAGGATTCCCTTGAAATTAAGGGACCAGGCCTGGCTTGCGTTCCATGGCAGGCTCTACGTGAGGGGAAATTTGAAACACCGTTCTCTGGACGACCGAGGTTGTCCGAGAACGGAGTGTGGGGGTGAAGTGGAAAGTATGGACCATTTCTTGCTTCAATGTCCCTTCAATGTAGAGGTGTCCCTTCAATGTAGAGGTGTACAAAGAGGTGGGGAGGGCTCTAGGCATCCCTTTCCTGCACTGCATGTCTTATGCAGAGTGGGTATATGGGGCATTAGAAAGTCATGCTGGCTTTGATTTAAACACACTTTTTTTAGTTTGTCTAGTTGTCTGTTATTTCACGTGGAATGCACGGTGTCAGGTCTCCTTGCTGCAGAAGGTCCTTCCTGTCCAGGTGGTGGTGAGTGACATCCTTGGTGAGGTAGGGAAAATTCGGGGTCTCGAGAAAGACAGGCTGCAGCGAAGGGTCTGGATAAAGGTGTGGAGGAATATCAGGCCTGTAGCAGAAGTCTATTGATCTCTTGGTGTGGTTGCTGTCCTGTGTCTTTTTCTCTTCTTTCACTCCCTTAGATTTTGTTGGAAGGTTGTGGTGTTTTTTTTTTTTTTTTTTTTTTTAAATGGCTACGTATACCTGAAGGTCTAGGTTTCTTAGCCTTTGTTGGGTAGAGTGTTAGGCTTTTTCTTTAAAATTGTATATAGGCTGCTAATTTATAATAAGTGAGGTTTTTCCTCACAAAAGAGTTGTTTATGTATGTTGGCAGGCCAGAAAGGCCTAAAACACTTGAACAAGTAAATCTCTGCTGTGTAAGGTATATATGAATATGGATGATATATAGGGCTGTTAAGGCCTTCTTAGTTTTGCACTTTGTAGGGTGCAAATTATATGTCCTGGTGCTGTAGTTATAAGGACCAGGTTTATTTTTTTTCCTTTGTCTTATTGTTTATATTTGTCATGGGAGAGTTATCCAGTATTTTTCTTTGTCTAATACCAAGTAGGTGGTTTATGTTATTTATTTTTTTTACTTTTGTATAAAATTATGTTGCTGGTTGCAAGATATTTTTTCAATAAAAATATTTCCAACTTCTTTTGCAATTACCTTTTTGAGGCTTTCTCTCCTTATGGAGGGTGTCAATGATGGTTTTCTTCACAGCTGTTGGGTCAGCAGTCTTTCCCATGCTTGTGATTCCTACTGAACCAGACTGAGAGACCATTTAAAGGCTCAGGAACCCTTTGCAGGTGTTATGGCTTAATTAGCTGATTAGAGTGGGACACTTTGAGCCTAGAATATTGCATTTTTTCACAATATTCTAATTTTCTGAGATTGTGGATTTGGGGTTATGAGCTGTAAGCCATAATCATCACAATTATGACAAATCACGGCTTGAACCATCTTGCTTTGCATGTAATGAGTCTATCTCATATATTAGTTTCACCTTTTAAGCTGCATTACTAAAATAAATGAACTTTTGCACGATATTCTAATTTTTCGAGTTTCATTTGTATAAAGATTCAAGAAAAGGAGTCCGTTCCCTTGCCCGGCATGCACCCCATCTGGTCAACATTAACGAGGTCTTCAATTACCTTGTATAGTCGTGTAGCAAGGATCTTTGCAAACATTTTTGCATCCACATTTAACAGGGATATAGGACGATAAGAAGCACAATCATGCAGGTCCTTACCAGGCTTAGGAATCAAAGCAAGGGCCTCTTAGATGAAAATTCAGAAAACAGAGCTAACAATCGAGGGTCCAACAGTTCTGAAAAGTGGGAGTAGAACTCTACGGTAAGTCCATCCGCACCAGGGGTCTTACCACCCTGCAACCGCCCAATTGCCTCCTGCACCTCCTCAAGTGAAATATTTGTCTCCAAAGCCTCACTACCTGACGCAGCCAAACAGGGAAGAGAAATGGAGTCCAGGAAGGCAGACAGTTCAGAGGAAGAAAAGGACACCTGAGTGGAATAGAGGTCCCTATAGAAATGCAAAAAGTGAGCGTTAATAGAGTCCGGCTCAAAAAGCAGCTGACCCATTGCATGCTTAATAGAACCAATGGGCAATGTTGGGGACCTGTCCCTAGGCAACCCCGCAAGCAGCCTCCCATTTTTGTCTCCGTATTCAAACGTGCTGGGCAGAAAAAAGCAGAGCCTTTTTGGTTTGTGCAGTTCTATAAGTAGCCAGCTGGTGCAAGGCCTGCCGCCAGCCCGCATGGCGGGTCCTGTTAGGGGCAGTAACATATGCCGCCTCCAGACCAGACGCCTCCTCCTCCAGAGCTTCCAAAGAGCAGATCACTTCCTTTTGGAGAGCAGAAATGCTGGAAATATATATTCCCCTCTCATCCAGGCCTTTAAAAGAATCCCATATCACCAAGGGAAAAGCAGACTCTCCATTCAGAACCCAATTATTACAAATAGATGCAGTAAGAGGTTCTTGCAAGCGTTCATCCTTTGCCCAGAATCTGGAAAAGGAGCCACACCCTGTACCCTGGCGACGAGGAAAATTACAAGGTTAAGGATAGGGGAGCATGATCAGACACCCTGCAAGGTAATATCTTAGCAGCTCCAACACACTGCAAGACCAATGGAGATGCAAACGCCAGATCTGTCCTAGAAAGGGTCCTGTACGTAGCAGTGACAAGTATACTTCTGCCCCGAAGGGTAAAGATTCCGCCAAACATCCGTAAGGGCAAAGGTAGAGGCCCAAAGTAGTAAATCAGGATACGTCCGAGTCATTGCATGTAGACTATCCACATTCGGGCAAGGGACCATGTTAAAATCATCCAACAGCAGCACGTTATTTTTGTCATAAGTTACAGCCAGTTGCATAATAGTATTCAAAACCTGAACAGAAGCTGGATGGGGGCTGAACTTTTGGAGAAACCCAAAAACTATGGACCTCTTAATGGCGGAGTTAAGACCCCTGACGTTCCAGGAGACCATCATCACTTGAGACATCTATAAGGCCAGGAGGAGTAAGCCCCCAACAACAACCAAAAAATACAAAAACACAAATGCATGAGCCAGAGGGACCTGCTCAGGGGAAAAAAGATACTGGAGGAACACAGGAGATGCTGGAATAGTCATATGGAGGAAAATCTGAAGACTTGTCAGCTTTCCAAAGGTTACGGAGCGAATACCCTTCTGCATGAAGAATGGAGAGGAGTTGACATAAGCCAGGCACAATCATAATGTGGCACACGGAAGAACGGACTCGACAGCCCAACCACAGCCAATGGAGGACGATAACTTAAGGGAAGATCCAGGAACGTCATCCTCATAGCAGGCCCGAGCAACCAGCATGGGGATGTAGCAGCAAGACATAGGGTGAGGTATATCAGTAGATGGCTGAACAGTCAATTCCTACACAGTCATATAATGCAAAATAAAAAATAAAACATAGCAGAGTTCACCTGGAAAATCAGGGACACATCCTTAAGTTACAGGAATCAGGCACAGCAGGTGCAAAAATGAGCGAAGTACAAATCGTAGCAAAATTGTGGAGGCACCCCACATCTGGCGGCAGCAGCCGATCCGCATGGAGACACTATGATGGAGAGCAGTAGAGTACTCACAGGGCCCACGATCAACGATGAGGTGGTAAAGTTTCTAGCCAGATGGAGGCCTCACACAGAGAGATGAAAAACTGAACAGTCTCCCCATCCTGGACACTCAGACGAGCAGGGTACAGGACACTGTTGTGGTACCAACTGAAATCTTTTAGGTGGAGCGAAGTAAAAATAAAAAAATAAAATATGGTTGCATAAGTGTGCACACCCTTAAACTAATACTTTGTTGAACCTTTTTGATTTTATTACAGCACCCAGTCTTTTTGGGTATAAGTCTATCAACATGGCACATCTTGTCTTGGCAGTATTTGCCCACTCTTCCTTGCAAAAACACTCCAAATCTGTCAGATTGCGAAGGCATCTCCTGTGCACAGCCCTCTTCAGATCACCCCACAGATTTTCGATCGGATTCAGGTCTGAGCTTTGGCTGAACCATTCCAAAACTTTATTCTTCTGGTGAAGCTATTCCTTTGTTGATTTTGGATGTATGCTTTGGGTCGTTGTCATGCTGAAATATGAAGTTCCTCTTCATATTCCGCTTTCTAGCATATTGACTGGTATTTGGAAGTGTTCATAATTCCCCCTACCTTGACTAAGGTTCCAGCTGAAGAAAAACAGCCCCAAAGCATGCTTCACTGTGGGTATGGTGTTGTTTTTTCACCAAACATATCTTTTTTGGTATGATGGCCAAAAAGTTCCACCTTGGTTTCATCAGACTTTTTACCACATGCTTTTTGGAGACTTCAGATGTGTTTTTGCAAAATTTAGCCGAGCTTAGATGTTGTTCTTAAGAAGAAGAGTCTTTTGTCCTTCCACTCTACCCCATAGCCCAGACATAGGAAGAATATGGGAGATTGTTTTCACATGTACCACACAGCCAGCACTTGCCAAATATTCCTGCAGCTCCTTTAATGTTGTAGGCCTCTTGGCAGACTCCTTTCATCATTTTGGAGGTACGTCCACAGTTCTTTGGTATTGTCACTGTTGCACCATATTTTCTCCACTTGATGACTGTCTTCACTGTGTTCCATGGTATATCTATTGCCTTGGAAATACTTTTGTACCCTTCTCCTGACTGATGCCTTTTAACAATGAGATCCCTCTAATGCTTTTGGAAGCTCTTTGCAGACCATGGCTTTTGCTGTAGGATGAGACTAAGAAGATTTCAGGAAAGGCCTACTAGAACAGCTGAACTTTTATTTGGGGCTAATTGGAGGCACTTTAAATGATGGCATGTGTGTACTGACTCCTATTTAACATGATTTTTAATGTGATTGCTTAATTCTGAACATGGCTACATCCCCATGATTTGTCCTTCTTCCTCACCCCCCCCTCCCCCATTTGTGGTTTGTTTTGTTTTTTTACATCACAGAAACCTGACATTTTAACGGGTGTGTAGACTTTTTATATCTACTGTACATCCAAATTGGAGGAAAGGTTTAGGTATTACAGCTTGGAAGAGTAGCCATCCCCCCTTTTTTCATGGGACCAAAAGTAATTGGGCAATTGAATCAAAAGCTGTTTCATGGCCAGGTGTGGGCTACTCCATTATTTCTTCATCAATTAGGCAGGTAAAAGGTCTGGAGTTGATTCTAAGTGTGGTATTTGCATTGGGAATACATTGCTGTGAACCTACAACATACGTTCAAAGGAGCTGTCCATGCAAGTGAAACAGGACATTGTAAGGCTTCATAAAACAAATCGATCAGAGAGCAGCAACATTTAGGAGTGGCCAAATCAACAGTTTGGTACATTCTGAGGAAAGAAGAAAGCACTGGTGAGCTCGGCAACATAAAAAGGCATGGACGTCCACGGAAGACAACAGTGGCGGATGATCGCAGGATCCTCTCTATGTTAAAGAAAAAGCCATTCACTACATCCAGACTCTCCAGGAGGTGGGCTTATCATTCTCAAAGTCTACAATCAAGAGAAGACTTCACGAGCGCAAATACAGAGGGTTCACCACAAGGTGCATACCATTCGTAAGCTTGAAGAATAGAAAAGCCAGATTAGACTTTGCCAAAAAAAATCTTCAAAAGCCAGACCAGTTCTGGAAAAGCATTCTTTGGACGGATAAAATGAAGATATTAATCTGTACCAGAATGAGGGGAAGAAAAAAGTGGAGAAGGCTTGGAACTGCTAATGATCCAAAGCACACAACGTCATCTGTAAAACATGGTGGAGGCAGTGTGATGGCACGGGCATGCATGGCTTCCAGTGACACAGGGTCATTAATGTTTAATGATGATGTGACAGAAGCAGTTGGATGATTTCTGCAGTGCTTAGAGATATACTGTCAGCCAAATGCAGCAAAGTTGATTGGACGGCGCTTCACTGTGCAGACTGACAATGATCCAAAACACACTGCAAAACCAACCCAGGAGCTTTTGAAGGAAAGGAAGTGGAATATTCTGCAAGGGCCTAGTCAATCATCTGATCTCATCCCAATTGAGCATTTATTTCACTTGCTGAAGGCAAAACTAAAGGCAGAAAGACCCACAAACAAAGAACAGCTGAAGATCGCTGCAGTTAGAACCTGGCAAAGCATCAGAAAGGAGGAAACCCAGTCTTTGGCAAGGTTCATGGATTCCATGACTTCAGGCAGTCATTGCCTGTAAATGATTCTCAAAAAAATATTAAAAATAAACATATTGTCCAATAAAAATGTTTGCAGTTCCTAAAATTTGTACTTAATATTTATGTTCAACCCCTTGAATTAAAGCTGAAAGTCTACACTTCAAATTCATTTGGATTGTTTTGTTTTAATTTTATTCTGGTGGCATACAGATCCAAAAGTATGCAAAATTGTGCCTTTTGTCCAAATATATATGGACCTAACTGTATCTAAATACTAACTATCCTGGTTGGGATGCCTGGCGTCCTTTTTAAGATGCTCCTTTTTCTTTTCCAGATACTCAACCTCTAAAGAACATTTTTAGGGGTTCCATTCTCAGCTAAACAGCTACTTCTATTAAACACTATGCTCAAAACTTTTATATGGCAAGGTAAAAAGGGGCATGTTGCCTTACTCTCTCCTATTCAAACAGAGGAGTTGTTCAGTAATCCACTGCTCAATTTTGTCCTCTAATTGTGGCCATCTTGCCTTGTTCCCTCGGAAACTCTTCTTCGTCTTCTTTACTTGACGCAGGTCATCTTCTTGTTTCCTCCACTTCCGTACCATTGATTCATTAATGTTGAATTTTTTCGCTGCTGCTCTATTCCCATGTTGCACTGCTTGGCTGATGGCCTTGAGTTTGAAATCCGCTTCGTAAGCATGTCTCTTAACAGGTGCCATTTTGGGGTCCTTAATTACCAGATTTGAAAGCACAGTACATATCAGGAAAAGTAGTTTTCGGTAAGTGAAAAAGCTTTGTCTTAATCGCTGAATAGTTTCGTGTTGATTTGTTGTTGATTGCTTGGCTCTGATTGGTTTATCGTCGCCAGGATAAGCTCGAATAAGCAACGGGAGTGGCTTTATTGCTTACCAAAGTCGTAATAAAACATTTTGACAGATTCTTCAGCACAGTGTGAACATACACTGTTCATACATAAGGCGCATCGGAATATAAGGTGCATTGCCGATTTTTGTACAAATATAGGGATTTTATGTGCGCCTTATAGTCCGAAAAATACGGTACTATGTAATTTTGTCATACACCGACACGCATAGTGTGTCAAATGTATGCTGCCATGGATGGGCACCACGAAAGGAAAATCATGTTAATTGATTTACAATTTTTTCCTGGTTCCCACATGGCGGCATACCTATGAAAAATAACTAGCTGACAGGTTGACTTAAACCCAAAACCCACAATTATAGTGAAAAAATCAAGACCCAAAGAGATTACCCAAAAATAAAAAATATCAAATATATATAAAAGAACAAAAATAAAATAAAGTCCCAATATGCAAAGTGTATCATGCAAAAAAAAACACTCCAGTGTCACAGCACTCATGTGGGTAAAAAAAAAAAAAATGTTTAAATATCACTGCAAACTATATATAAAGTGCATAATTACCCTAAAACAAACAAATTCCAGGTTGCAATCAACCACATATGTACAAAGTGTCCTTAGATTGGTATCCTCTTGTTCCTCAGGACCTCACAAACAGACCAGGAATCAGTATGTGAATTATAATTATATATAAAATTTATTGTAGCCACTTACATATATAAACGATAAGATCAGCAAGACAGCATCAAACTCCTCATGCCCAGTATACGATCCCCTTTCCGTGTGTAGAGGGTCTCCCGATCACCAGGTAATTCCCCCTTGCTACTCCTATCCAGCACTATCACTTTGTAGCTCTGGGGGACACCTGAAGTGCACCGTTACTCTCCAGACCTCCAACACACAGGGATTCCAGAATCCAAAATGGCTGCCGCAGCACTTCCGGGAACGTCACGTGCCCTGGACGCGTTTCGTCTCTTCCGGACTTTGTCAAGAGGATACCAATCTAAGGACACTCTGTACATATGTGGTTGATTACAACCTGGAATTTGTTTGTTTTAGGGTAATTATGCACTTTATATATAGTTTGCAGTGATATTTAAACATTTTTTTTTTTCCACATGAGTGCTGTGACACTGGAGTGTTTTTTTTTGCATGATACACGTGTGGCACTTTAGTTCTGGGATTTAAAAGGTAATATACTATGTTGAGATTTTGTTTTTTGAGGTATTTGAAGAGCACCTGTGATTGATTTGCATCTTCTTCAGTGGAGTAGGAAACGTCTTCCTATCAAGAAATTGATCTTAGTTTGGACACATTATTTGGACACTTTGCATATTGGGACTTTATTTTATTTTTGTTCTTTTATATATATTTGATATTTTTTATTTTTGGGTTATCTCTTTGGGTCTTGATTTTTTCACTATAATTGTGGGTTTTGGGTTTAAGTCAATGAATATATGTTTTATTAGTACTTCAGGGGAAGGATATTGATATGACTTTAAGGGATTTCTGAGGATTTTATATACAGTCAGGTCCATAAATATTGGGACATCGACACAATTCTAAAATTTTTGGCTCTATACACTACTACAATGGATTTGAAATGAAACAAACAATATGTGCTTTAACTGCAGACTGTCAGCTTTAATTTGAGGTTATTTACATCCAAATCAGGTGAACGGTGTAGGAATTACAACAGTTTGCATATGTGCCTCCCACTTGTTAAGGGACCAAAAGTAATGGGACAGAATAATAATCGTAAATCAAACTTTCACTTTTTAATACTTAGTTGCAAATCCTTTGCAGTGAATTACAGCCTGAAGTCTGGAACGCATAGACATCACCAGACGCTGGGTTTCATCCCTGGTGATGCTCTGCCAGGCCTCTACTGCAACTGTCTTCAGTTCCTGCTTGTTCTTGGGGCATTTTCCCTTCAGTTTTGTCTTCAGCAAGTGAAATGCATGCTCAATCGGATTCAGGTCAGGTGATTGACTTGGCCATTGCATAACATTCCACTTCTTTCCCTTAAAAAACTCTTTGCATGCTTTTGCAGTATTCTTTGGGTCATTGTCCATCTGCACTGTGAAGCGGCGTCCAATGAGTTGTGAAGCATTTGGCTGAATATGAGCAGATAATATTGCCCAAAACACTTCAGAATTCATCTTGCTGCTTTTGTCAGCAGTCACATCATCAATAAATACAAGAGAACCAGTTCCATTGGCAGCCAAACATGCCCACGCCATGATACTACCACCACCATGCTTCACTGATGAGGGTGGTATGCTTAGGATCATGAGCAGTTCCTTTCCTTCTCAATACTGTTCTCTTCCCATCACTCTGGTAAAAGTTGATCTTGGTCTCATCTGTCCATAGGATGTTGTTCCAGAACTGTGAAGGCTTTTTTAGATGTCGTTTGGCAAACTCTAATCTGGCCTTCCTGTTTTTGAGGCTCACCAATGGTTTACATCTTGTGGTGAACCCTCTGTATTCACTCTGGTGAAGTCTTCTCTTGATTGTTGACTTTGACACACATACACCTACCTCCTGGAGAGTGTTCTTGATCTGGCCAACTGTTGTGAAGGGTGTTTTCTTCACCAGCGAAAGAATTCTTCGGTCATCCACCACAGTTGTTTTCCGTGGTCTTCTGGGTCTTTTGGTGTTGCTGAGCTCACCGGTGCGTTCCTTCTCTTTAAGAATGTTCCAAACAGTTGTTTTGGCCACGCCTAATGTTTTTGCTATCTCTCTGATGGGTTTGTTTTGTTTTTTCAGCCTAATGATGGCGTGCTTCACTGATAGTGACAGCTCTTTGGATCTCATCTTGAGAGTTTACAGCAGCAGATTCCAAATGCAAAAAGCACACTTAAAATGAACTCTGGACCTTTTATCTGCTCATTGTAATTGGGATAATGAGGGAATAACACACACCTGGCCATGGAACAGCTGAGAAGCCAATTGTCCCATTACTTTTGGTCCCTTATCAAGTGGGAGGCACATATGCAAACTGTTGTAATTCCTACACCGTTCACCTGATTTGGATGCAAATACCCTCAAAGCTGACAATCTGTAGTTAAAGCACATCTTGTTCGTTTCGTTTCAAATCCATTGTGGTGGTGTATAGAGCCAAAAATGTTAGAATTGTGTCGATGTCCCAATATTTATGGACCTGACTGTATATGTGTATGTATATGTATATATATATGTATATGTGTGTGTGCTGATTTATACTTATTCTATTTAGCTGACAGGTTGGGTACTGCTTGACAGTGATTTTATTTTACAGTGTGACAGAAGACTATATAGTCCTTCTTTCAAAGTCTACCTTTTTGACAAGGGACTGGGGTCTGTTGTGTAATGTTTTTAAGAAATTATGCTGAGATGACCATGCCGCCACTCTGCATATGGTTTCCATTTATAATCTAGAATGGGCTGCTAAGGAGGTTGCAACCGCCCTAGGGGAGTGTTCAGTCATCACTGAAGGAGGCTCAAGGCCCCTAATTCTGTATGCTCTGGTAATGAGTTTCACAATCCAGCTAGCCATGGTTCTGGCAGTGGCTTTTTCCCCGATTAGATTTATATATATATTCCCCCCCCCCCCCCCCCCCAGTAGGAATGATGAAGAGCCTCTTGGAGGCTCTTAAAAGAGTAGTAGCAGAGATACTTTCTCAATGTTCTGAATACATCTAGCTCATGCAATCTTTCTGTGTGATCTTCTGGAAGGTTAGATAAGGCCCAAACCTCAGTCAAATGAAAAGATGTTGCCACCTTAACCACTTGCCTACCGGGCACTTATACCCCCTTATTTACGAGGCCAATTTTCAGCTTTCAGCGCTGCCGCACTTTGACAATTGCGCGGTCATGCAACATTGTACCCATATGAAATTTTGATCATTTTTTTCTCACAAATAGAGCTTTCTTTTGGTGGTATTTAATCGCCACTGGGCACTTTACTTTTTGCACTATAAATAAAAAAAGTGCAAAAAATTTGAAAAAAAAAAGTTTCTTTGTTTCTGTTATAAAATTTTTCAAACAGGTATTTTTTCTCCTTCACTGATGTGCGTTGAGGCAGCACTGATGGGCACTGATAGGCGGCACTGATGGGCACTGATAGGCAGCACTAAAGGGCACTGATAGGCAGTACTAATGAGGTGGCACGGATAGGCGGCACTGATAGACAGCACTAATGAAGTGTCACGGATAGGCGGCACTAATATGCAGCACTGATAGGCGACACTGGTGATGGGTACTGATAGACGGCACTGACTGGCATCACTGCTGGGCACTGACTGGCACAACCCCTGGGCACTGACTGGTGGCACTGGTGACAGCACTGGTGGGTGGGCACAGGTGGGTGGCACTTCTGGGCACAGGTGGGTGGCACTTCTGGGCACAGGTGTGTGACACTGCAGAGTGGCACAGGTGGGTGCACTGCTGGGCACAGGTGGGTGCACTGCTGGGCACAGGTGGGCGGAACTTGCGTGTCATTGGACACCGCTGATCACGTGGTAAAAGGCCGCTGTGATTGGCCTTTTTTTCACATCACGTGATCAGCTGTGTCCGTAGGACACAGCGATCACGGAGATCGCCGGGTGCGCGCCCCCTGGGGCGCGCAGGAGAGCGCGTTCTGGGAGGACGTCATATGACGTCCACTCAGAACTGGCCGGCCGCAGTGCAGCCGTCATTCGGCTATCTGCGGTCGGCAACTAGTTAAAGAAGTGGTCCACAGGACGTAGTTCTACAACAGGTTTAGGCAGCCTTTGAGAGGTGGAGGTCTACCTGAACAACATGAAAGAGATCAAAGATTACCGGGGTTCAGATCTATTAAAATAAATAGGAAAATGTAGAAAAAATTATAAAACAAATGTCACTGGAAAAATACAAACTTGACCTACCTTTTTTTAAAAATGGACCATGTCAGTCTGAGCAGTGGATGTCAATAGGTTTTTCTTTTTTTGCATATTTTTCACCCTTCTTTTATGAGCCCTGTTGAAAGGGATGTATGTGGGGGAGGGGCTGGGCAACAGAAAAAGAGGAACAAGGGTGGAAGGGGCAGCAGGGGAGGGGGGGCGTTTTTACTAGAACAGACTTTTTCTTTTTTTTTCTTCTTCGCCCCCCCCCCCCCCAGTATATTCCTCCTGTAGCAGCTGCTCCAGGAGGACAATAAAGGGGATCGTCGAAGGCAGTTATTTTAAAGTCTGAGCTCCCGGCAACTGGCTGGGGATTGGGTTTTTTCTGCCCCCCAGCTACCCTGGAGCCTTAAGGCGGCTGCCTAAGCAGCTTTATGCCTCCAGGTCAGTCCTAGCAACCAATCACCTGTGGGTTAATATGGAAAGTTAATTTGGCCAGCTCCTCCTCCCACCTTCTGTCTTGAGCTCTGCTTTACATTGTGCACTGACAATGACAGCATCAGCTTGGCTGTGATTTGGCCACGGCTAATCACATGACACAGCTGTGCTGTGATTGGCCCAGCTTGTGCATGTGATTGCTGTGACCATTCACAGCTAGACACACTAGTGTACAATGGATGGCATGAATGAAGCCATCCATTGTATACAACTATCATGTGACCTGCTGTAATTGGTCATATGGTACCGGCAACGGGGCCGGTACTCAGATCTGTCATTGGCCGTGTCCGAGGTACACGGCCGGTGACATTGCGCGGCTCTGCGGGCATGCAAAATGCCCATGCCTGAAAGGACGCCATAAGGCGTCAACCTGGAGGGATGAGGGGTTTTGCAGGCCGCCATTTGCCAATAGGAACCTGTTAAAGAACCCGGATTTATATTGGAAAAAATTGTGAAACTTGATGTGTTGTCACATGAAATATGTCTTATTAACTGGCATCCATTTTGTATAATGCCTCCATTTCTAGACGTGTGAACAGTTAGTTTTGATTTTGTAACTTTTCTCTCTCCTTTCCTTAGACTAGTTTCATTTCTGTAAACGGAACTACCTTTTTTATATGGTATCCCTCAATTATTTGTAGTTTCTGTTCTTCACGTAACTATATTGATAAGAATGGAATGTTTCATTGGTCATCCTGAGATTAAGCAACTACTTAGTTCTGTATAACCGTTCTTGTCATGCATTAAACTTTCAGAGATTTAGCTTGCACACTTCGGTGTCCGGAGCTTTATTTCTCTCATGCCTGAGGGTGAAAATAACAAGGGCAGGGGATACAAACATAGGTTGAATCCTTGCAGTTGGTGTGACAGTGGGCGGTGTTCCAGTGATGCTGTATCCAACTCTTGCAGTAGACACAACTTAATTAAATGATTCAAGGAAACTCTCGCTCTTTTGCCATTCTTGCATGATCACATCTCTAATCTCATCCATAAGTGGAAGGAAAGATTGACATTTCTGAACAAAGGGAAAATACATCTCCTCCCTCCCATCTGATGGCTTGCGTAATTGCTTGGATATATGGATCAATCAAAGAATAGTTAAAACAAAGCTGTTCTGGATCCTCTTCCTCAGATGATGTGGAGTCGCTATTATCGGCGGGTTGCCTGCTAACTAGGAAGTTAACTAAGAGGTTGAGCACTACTCTACAGATGCTCTTCTGGCAGACCCTCCTGACTAATGCTACTAGGAGGATATTGAGCTGGGAGGACTGCAACAAGCTCAGAAATGGAATCCTATACTACCTGTTTTAATAGGGAAGTCACTTGAGCAGTCTCTTGCTCTCTGACTGAGAGCTCTTCCAAACAGTCTCTGCATACCGATTAGGCACTGTCCCACAGGCCCAGCAGGACTTTTTGCTCGGGCTTCTATGTTGCTCTGGGGAGGAGGAAGAATTTGTGGTTTTTTTTTTTTTTTTTATATGCCCTTGCATAACTTAGGGGGCACCAAAGGGGACCACTTGGAGAGAAAGGAAATCCCACTCCAGTAACAGAAAAGAGTCCTAGTGGCAGATGCAAACCTCACTCAGCAAGAGAGCCACTAATGGGCTTTTAAAAACTGCTGGTGCAAAACACCCGCCTCCCAGCGTTTCTCCTCCCTCATTCAGTGAATGTGGGCAATGTTTCCCTCTGCAAAGATGGTGTCTGTCACTAACGCCCACCAGTGCACATGCATGAGTGGATGGGCCTAGTGATGTCATGAACTTCACCCCAGCCTGAGCTGAGCGGCCACCCTTCTCTGTTGCACGGCACACCATCCCTATAGGAGAAGTGCTGCAAGACAGCAGGGACACAGACCAAACAAACGGGAGAAGTAAAGCAAATTCTAAAGGTAGGAAAAGCTAACTGATCTGTATGGAAAAGAAGAAAGATTAAAGGGGAAAACTAGCGTGCAACTGGCCACCCCATACCTCCCAAACACTCCAGACACTAAGTCAATAGGCAGATTTTGTTCAATATGAGGAAACGCTGCAGGCCCCATCAAGACCCACAGAAGGAGCTCCCAAGCTATCTAGCTCATTTAGCAGCCCGAGCACAGGGACTGCCTGCTGGGAGAGGCTGAATCCAGACAGATGCTGCTCTTAGGCAGCGGTTTGGGGCAAATACTGGTTCTCTTGACTGGTGCGTGGAGGTATCCTATTCACTGGTCCTGAGGGAGTGATTAAGAGGCAGAGCTTTATCCCAGGTATGCTGCCTTGTGGGCACCAGGATAAAACTTATTCAGGTTATCCTCGCACACAGAAGCACTTTGGTGCTCTGTTTAAGCACATGCTGAGCAGCCAAATCAAGCTCTGGTGTTCTGACCATTAAAGGAGAGGTTCACCTTTTAAAAAAATAAATAAATAAACCTGGAGGACCTTGCGCCCGAATGCCTGCTCCATACTTGACAGGAGATCCAGGTAATGCTTCACAAAGGTAGAGAGCTTGGACCAGGTGGCTACCTTACATATTTCCTCCAGCGAAGCCCCGGCTCTCTGCCCAGGATGCTAATAAGGATCTAGTTGAGTGAGCCTTAACAAAGGGGGGAGGAATCCCTAAAACCTTGTAAGATTCTATGATATCTAATCCATCTACCTTTAGTGGACTTAGATGCTGCTGAACCTTTGCTTGCACCTGCAAATAATACAAACAGGGAATCTGAATTTCTAAATTCTTGGGACCTATTGAGATAAACTATAAGACGACTCCTTATGTCTAGCAAACTTAATCTTTCTTCTTCTTTACCGTCAGGAGAAGAACAAAAGGTTGGCAGGACTATATCCTGAGACCTATGAAAGGAGGACGACACTTTAGGGAGAAAACCTGGATCCGTCTTGAGCATGACCCTGTCCTCCTTAATGGAAAGTACTTGCTATTCACTTACCCTACCGGCTGACGTGATTGCCACCAAAAAAAGGGAAAAAAATTGACTGACTGACCTTCCTGTTTTCCTGGGAAGCAAAAAGATCGGTCTCCTGTACCCCCCACTTGCGGACTACATCCAGAAAGACCTCCTGGTTGAGAGACCAATCGTCGTGACTGATTGGCTGCCGGCTCAGGAAGTCTTCTAGGGAGTTTTGCGATCCCTTTAGATTAACGGCAGAGATCAAAAGTAGATTTTGCTCAGCCCAAAATAGAATATTGCCTTCAATCCTCTGCAGAGAGGGGCTCCGTGTACCTCCCTGTTTGTTGATATAAGCCACTGCCGCTATATTATCCGACCGAATCTGTAAGTGATGGTTCAATAGGTTAGTTCTAAAGCCTTTTGAACTGCCATCAGCTCCCTCTGATTCGAGGATCTCTGAGACTCCCTCCGAGACCACAGCCCCTGGGCTGCCATGTCTCCTAGATGGGCTCCCCAACCATAACTGCTGGCATCGGTTGTAACAATGAGTGGAGCCAGGTGGTTTCACTCCAGTCCCCTGGCCAGATTTACTTCGTTCCGCCACCGCCAGAGGGATCTTTTGACCCTGGCCTGGAGCTGGACTGCTTGATCTAATGTAGAGCTGTCTCCATCCCAAACCCTCAGCAGGAATGCCTAAAGAGGCCTCTGGTGGAGCCTTGCCCATTGGACCGCTGGAAAACAAGAAGTCATAAGACCTACCACTCTTGAAACCTCTCTTACTGACACTGAGCGATTTACATTGCAATTCTGCCAGTGTCCGGTCCATCTTCAGGAATTTTTCCCAAGGAAGGAAAATTTTCTTCTCCAGTGACAAGATCTCGTACCCAGGTAGACTACTCTTTTTGGGAGGGAGTTGACGCTGATTTGTCCTTGTTCACGAGCCAACATAGACTCTGAGGAGACCCTGAGCCACCTGCAGCTCCTCGGCCAACTGCTGGTAAGATTTGGCCACAAAGAGGAGGTCGTCTAAATAAGGAATGACGGTGATAGACCTCATCCTTAGGGGAACTAAGGCCACCGCCAACACCTTGGTAAAAATTCTCGATGCTGAAGCCAGTCCAAAGGGTAGGGCGTGACACTGCCAGTGGAGGACCTGAGAACCCATATTTACTGCTATCCTTAGGTACATTTTTGTCTTGCTTGAATGGGGATGTGAAAATACACATCCCTTAGATCCAGTGTGGCCATAAAACAATCCTGAAAAAGGATATTCCTTACAGAATAAATTGACTCCATTTTGAAGTGTTTGTACTTCAGTGACTGATTTAGAGGGCGCAGGTTTAAGATCAGGCGAAACTTGCCCACGGGTTTTCCTACGACAAATACGTGGGAATAAATAGCCCATACCCAATTAGACCGCACAGAGCCTGAGCCTGAGCCTTGTTCCGGTCCTTGGGTAGATTGCTCACCAAGAATTTGTTCGGGGGACAGGAGTCGAATTCCAACCTGTAACGCTTTCGTATTAGGTCTAAAATATAGGGGTTCCGGGAAGATTGATGCCCACTGAGGGGGACCGGTCCCCAATCTTCCCCCACTGGGACGCTTAAGTCATTGTGACTTGGAGGGGCCTTGAGGAGGATTGAATAAAATCCCCCCCTTTTTCCCTATTCTTATGTCCGATCCAATGTTTCTTGGGCTGACCTTCTCTAACCTGCGGCGTCTGTGATTTCGGATGAAAAATTTTCCTGGGAAATGCCTTCTTTTTACTCTCAGGAAAGGCTTTCTTTTTGTCGGCCGTACGTTCTAGAGCTTCCTCTAAACCAGACCCAAAAAGATTGTCACCGGAGAAGGGCAAGGCACAAAGGCGTAAGTTAGAGGCCGAGTCCCCTGCCCAGGTTTTTAATCATAAGGCACGCCTGGCTGAATTTACTAGAGCCAAAGATCTTGCAGCCAGAATAACCGATTCTGCTGAGGCATCTGCAAGGAAACCTACCACCTTAAACCGTAAAGGCAGAGATTTTAGAATTTGCTGCCTTGATGTTCCCACCACCAGATGATTCTGCAACTGGGTAAGCCAGCACTCCAGATTTCTGGCTACACAAGTAGCTAGGCCGGCTTAAGACTAATTCCCATGCCCAACGCAGCAAGACTTCTCCCCTTTTATCCATGGGGTCCTTTAGAGCCCCCATGTCCTCAAAGGCCAAATCCATCCTTTCAGAAACTCTGGATAAGGGGGCATCCAATCTTGGAACTTTGTTCCAAGGCTGGGACGGATCCTCGTCAAAAGGAAATCTCCTTTTCAAACTTCCTGAAAAGGGTTTCCTCTCCGCGTTTTCCCACTCCTGCTTAATGGTATCAATCAGGGAGCTGTGGACTGGAAAGACCCTGCTCTTTTTAGCATGAAGCCCCTGGTACATGAGGTCATGCTTGGATAGACACACTTCCTCTTCAATTTCTAAGGTCTCATTTATAGCCTTCAGGAGATCATCCACATCTTCTAGGGCCAATTTATACCTAGAATCTCTGGAGGTGGTAACATCCTCCCCATTATCCACTTCTGAACCAGAACCCGCCTGAAAGGAGGGAAGGGACTGAGGGTCTTCCTCAGGGGTCTTCCTGCCTACCTGACACTACCATTGCATCCAAGGACACAGCGGTGTCTGCATTCTATCAAACCGGGACCTGAAGGACTATAATGTCACTGTCATGTCATCCTTAATAGAGGTTAACACTTTGTGACAGGCCATGAAGGACTCATCCGTAACCAGGCTATCTATACAGCTGCGGCATAGGGGCTTTTCACACGTAGACCCCAATTTAGCCGCACACACTGCACACTTTTTCTCTTCGGGGTCTGAACCTGGGTCTTAACCTAAAGAAAAAAAAGACAGAACACAATGCGGACCCTCAGCTCTAAACTCCCTCCACACAGCCTGTGCTAGGGGAGACCTGCAGTGTGCCCCACCGTCACCTGCCTTCAGAGACTGGGGCAACAATCAACCACCCCCCAGGAGTCAGCTAAAGGGACTGTCCCCAAGCCTACCTGAGAGGAGCTGGTGCCGGAACAAGGATCCGCTTGCTGCGATGAGCCAGCTTCCATGGTGTTCCGTCTGGCATGGTCCGCAGCCTCTGCTGGTTTCTAGGTCTCACCAACCGCCCGAGTGGAAGCCTGCGCCTTTCTTCCTGCAGACTGGAACCAGCGTCTCCGGCACCCGCCGATGACGTCACCGCGCCGGACTTCTGGTCTTTGGAACGCAAAGCCCCGGTGGTGGGCTCACCACCAGACACTCACTGCTGCACTGCTAGTGACCTGTCGGCAGCGGTGCCTCACCTGAGGATGAAGGCTTCCACAGCGCAGCCCCACTCCACTCACCGTGGAGGGATCGCCTCGGGAGAGGTGGTAAGTGAACCCTCGGAGCTTACACTCTTCCAGGACTGCCCCCAGAGAGTGCAGAGACCCCTTAAGTTCCAACGTGTGTTCCTTGCGGATCAGGAAACACTAAACTGGGGATGGAGGCCTGGAGGTCTGCCTTTTTAAAGGCGTGGGGGATGGCGTGTTTCCTGACCCGGAGGGAGGAGCTCTACATCTCAAGGGGCTGTCCTGGAAGACATAGGGAGAAAGTGTGTGTGTGTGTGTGTGTGTGTGTACGTACGTACGTACGTACGTACGTACGTACATGAAATGAAAAAATACATGAAAAAAAAATGGAACACTTTTTGAAAACACATTAGATGTCAATGGGGAAAAATATCATGCTGCATATCTATACTGATATGGACTTGGTAATGTGTTAGGAACGTAAGGATGCCCCATCGTTTGATTTTCGGGGGGGCCTTTGAATTCAATCCTCTGTAGATTGATCATTTTCATCAAAGTGAAAAAATTATGCAGCAGGCTAATCCCATTTTGCTGACATTTCATTGCAGCAACTCAGAATGGTTTACAGTAATTTGTATGCCCCCAAAGTGCTTGTATGCATGCCTGACAACTTGGGGACATGCTCAGAATGAGAAAACAGATGGTGTTCTTGGGTATTTCCTCCCCAGATGTGGAGCAGGGCACCGCTGAGCTCCTAGACAGTCTGAGGTGCAACCTGGCGGAGCTTGATGGACCGAAACATGATATCCCAGAGGTGTTCTACTGGATTTAGGTCAGGTGAGCATTCAATAATATCATCCTCCAGGAACTGGCTGCATCTGTCGCCACATGAGGCCGGGCATTGTCGTGCACCAGGAGGAATCCAGGACCCACTGCACCAGCGTAGGGGCTGATAATGGGTCATCCTGATACATAATGGCAGTTAGGGTGCTATTGTCTAGGCTATAGAGGTCTGTGTGTCCCTCCATGAATATGCCTTCAAGACCATCATTGACCCACTACCAAAATGGTGAACAATGTTAGAGGCAGCATAACGTTCTCCATGGCTTCTCCAGACCGTTTCACATTTGTCACATGTGCTCAGGGTGAACCTGCTCTCATCTGTGCAAAGCACAGGGCAACAGTGGTGGACCTTACAATTCTGGTGCAAAATGGCAATGCCAATCGAGTTCTATGGTGCCAGACCGTAAGCACAGGGCTCAGTAGAGGACATCGGACCCTCAGGCCACCCTCATAAAGTCTGTTTCTGATTTGTTTGGCCAGAGACATTCACATCAGTGGCTTGCTGAAGGTCATTTTGTGGGGCTCTGGCAGTGCTTATCCTGTTCCTCCTTGCACAAAGGAGCAGATACTGGTCCTGCTGCTGGGTTAAGGACCTTCTACGTCCCTGTCTAGTTCTCCTAGAGTAACTGCCTATCTCCTGGAATCTCCTCCATGCTCTTGAGACTGAGCTGGGAGACCGCAAACCTCCTGACAATTGCACGTATTGATGTGCCATCCTGGAGTAGTTGGACTGCCTGTGCAACCCCTGTAGGGTCCAGGTGTGGCCTCATGCTACCAGTAGTGACACTGACCCTAGCAAAATGCTAAACTAGTGAAAAACGGTCAGAAAAGGCAAGTAGGGAAAAAATGTCAGTGGCCTGAACCCCCAAGACAGGAATGGTTTTACAGGTGGTCTCGTTGTCCATCTAGCGTACCTGTTTTCATTAACACCAAAGCAGCTGAAACTGATTAACAATGCCCTTTGCTACTTTAACTGTCAGTTCACTATCCCAGGAGTTTAATTGACTTGATGCTACACTCTGATTAAAAAGTATTCCTTTAATTTGTGTATGTATGTTTGTGGGTTTTTTTTTTTAAATATATATACATATATAATTACAAAAAAAATATCTATATATATATTACAGTGCATATAGAAAGTTTACACACCCCTGTTAAAATGTCAGGTTTCCATGATATAAAATCATGTCACAACTTTTTCCTCCTTTTAATGTAACCTATAAACTGTACAACTCAATTGAAAAACAAACTAAATCTTTCAAGAGGGGGGAGTAAACATTAAAAAAACTACAATAATGTGGTTGCATAAGTGTGCACACCCTCTTATAACTGGGGATGTAGCTGTGCTTAGAATGAAGTAATCAATTCAAAATCGTGTTAAATAGGAGTCGGTACACACCTGTCATCATTTTTAAAGTGCCTCTGATTAACCCCAAATAAGGTTGAGCTGTTCTAGTAGGTCTTTCCTGACATTGTTTTTAGTCACATCCTACAGCAAAAGCCATGGTCCGCAGAGCGCTTCTAAAGCATAAGAGAGATCTACTTGTTAAAAGGTATCAGTCAGGAGAAGGGTACAAAAGAATTTCCAAAGCATTTGATATGCCATGGAACACAGTGAAGACTGTGATCAAGTGGAGAAAATCTGGCGCAACAGTGACATTACCAAGAACTGGACGTACCTCCAAAATGGATGCAAAGAGGAGAAGAAAACTGGTCCGGCTGCCAAGAAGCCTACAGCAACATTAAAGGAGCTGCAAGAATATCTGGCTGTATGGTACATGTGACAACAATCTCCCGTATTCTTCATATGTCTGGGCTGTGGGGTAGAGTGGTAAGATGGAAGCCTTTTCTTTTACCAAAGATTTTATTAAGCATGTTAAAAGAACCATACAATGACAAATCATATGATACAAAGCGAAAACAAACAGGACAGGAAAACATCACACAACAAACCCAAAGATACACATATAAGACTCGCGCAGGAGTCCAGATAACACTATGGAAGGCAAAGGGCTGCAAGGCCCGCAACCACTTTGAGAAATATAAAAGCTACATACAAGAAGACCGCAAAAAGAAAACACACAAAGAGCCACCCCTTCATGAGGCAATGTTGTCCCAAGAATCATAGACCTGTGAGATGACAATATTGATAGACAATCGGTCTAATATAAACCAACCATACAAAAGAGGAGAGAAGAAAAAAAAAAAGAATCAAGTAGATCCAGAGAGGGCCAAGGGGGTCAAACCCCCGCCCCCCCCCCCCCCCGACCCCCTCAATCCATAGAAAACAGGAACACAAAAGGAAGAAGAGAAGAGAGACAGGCCAGCAAAGAGGAGTTCACCGGGGGGGGGGGTGAGGAGAGCTGGAATACACAATCCCCACATCATAGATTAGTGCATTTTTGTGGTAGAATGAGAAACCGGCTGGTAATCCACCCATGGTTGCCAAACAGGAGAAACTTATGTTTATCCTCCCAACACTGCCATCCAATTTTTTGTAGATAAAGTAACCTTGGGTTCTGGACCTGACCAAATTGTAGAGTAGGGGATTTCCAA
Source organism: Staurois parvus (assembly GCF_062004578.1). Lineage (NCBI taxonomy): Eukaryota > Metazoa > Chordata > Amphibia > Anura > Ranidae > Staurois > Staurois parvus. The sequence continues at coordinate 2,357,679 of NW_028318828.1, read as the reverse complement.
GAACCGGCATTAGTCTGCTTAGTAGTCATAAAAAAAAAACTGGCCAATGAGCGGGGTCTACGTGGTAGTCCACGAAGTGGCTTAAAAATGAGGCCTCAACAGGATCTTTTTTAAGGTTAATGGACGTAACTGAATAAATAAGATTATAAACTCTAGGCCACTGGACAGGTCCACCACCTGTAGAGCATCGTACCCTCTAGAGAGCATCCTCGAAAACAGTTGCGTTATAATCCGGTATAACTTTAGCCAATCGAGATGGGGTAAAATACCATCTTGAAATCACTTTATAGGAGTTCTCTAATGCCGGTATGTTACGAGAGCAGCGGGAAACCCCTTTCCACATCCCTCCCAATCCTCAGCCGAAATTTACTTCTGAAGCTCCACATTCCATTGCGCACATTCAGTTGATTGATACATTTCAGATAGGGCACCTTAAGTGGAAACAGACTCCTTACAAAGTGATTCAAACTGCGAAAAGGTGCGAGGGGAATACCGTCTACGAATCAAAGGTACAACAAAATTACATAATTGAAAAAGGAATAGAATGATTCTCTCTAAGCTGCGCAAATGTACACATACTGCGACTTGTAAGTAACGAGTGAACAGTAAAACCATGAGTTATCTACTAACGAAAGGCCATCTTATCAGAGTCCCCTGGGGGGGAAAAAGCAGACAGTCGAATAATTTGTAGGAGTAAATGTGGGGAAAGTAGACCCGCCGAGTACTAGAGTTCCACATTTTTAAAGTGAGTCAAGACAGGATTCAACAATTTAGGCTGCGAGGACGGAGGAAGGCAAGTCTGAAGACAGGGATTTGTTTCCAACGTATCTTTCAGTGCCCACAAGGGTAAGTCCTTTAGAGAAAAACGCTGAATGAGGGGAGTAACTTGGGCCACAATATAGTAATGTTGAACGTTTGGAAGACCAAGACCACCCTGAATACGTGGGTGGTAAAGCAACTGCCTAGACAAGGACGTCCCGAAGCCCATACAAACGGTAAAATTTGGTGTTGTAAGATACAGAATATATGGGGTGGAATCCGAACAGAGAGCACCTGAAAAGCATAAAGTAGCTTGGGAAGAGAAGTCTTTTTAATTGCTTGGACCCTATCATACCAGGATAAGGACATGGACTGCCAAGAAGAGAGAAACTGGGTTAGCTAAGAGAGCAACTGGGTTAGCTGAGAAAGTAGAGGAGGAATATTCGCCTGATACAACAAATCATAAGAAGGTGTAAATTTAACTCCAAATAAGGAAGAGAGGCGATCCAATTGAGATTGAAGGTGTATCACAAGCGGTTGGGGAAGGGAAACGTTCATAGCCACTGATTTAGTAGGATTTACATGTAATCCCAAGAGATGAGCGAAATCTGTCAGAAGCGATGAGATTGGGGAGAGAGATAAGTGGAGATAAAAGATGCATCAGAATATCGTCCGCAAAAAGGGCAATCTTATAATGCAATCCTGCCAACTCGAAACCCGAAATGTCCGGGTGAAGATGAATACAAACAGCAAGGGGTTCAAGGGCCAAGATAAAGAGGAGATGGGTGTGACGATCACGACGTCAGACCCCAGCCCTTCTCGCCAAACTCGTGACCGAAGGACTAGCCGATCTAAAATCACTTTGTCACGTACGTAACAATGCCACGCCCAGCTGCACCCTGCACACAGATTTTCCAGCTAATGGACCAGTCTGTGTACCGGCAGCCTGGGAGCGATTGTTGCTGGGTCAGGATAATTACGCAATTAACCCTTCACACTGCCACCACCTCCTTTTTGTACAGAGAAAGTGGAAACTCGGCAATATCAGCAATAACACTATGATGGTTGAAATAATCATCTGTATACCACTGTCACCGCAGGCAGGTTATACAGAGGGTTAAACACACACAGTAGTGCTCTTCAGCGGCAGGAATTCGTAATTTGCATTAAAGAGCTTTAGAAACAGTTCAACACTTTCAGAAAGTAAGATTTATTACTAAAAGATCAAAAGGGTGCAATAAAAATATTTACAGAAAAAAATGTAGTCTACCAGGAATTTAGAGATTTAAAGTACTTGCCAGTCAGCCTTGGTGTAAGCATCTTCAAGTTTCATAAGTCAAAAGGATTTCTGGTCTCTACTGTCAGTTTCGATGTTAACGCAGGACACTCTTCTTTTTTTCTCTCACACACCCCACTCCAAGCATAACAGCCTTTTTCTAGGATCTCAGCAGGGTGTCTCCTTACAGCAGAGAGCCAATTGCCTCATTTGGGGAGGGGTGTTGGGGCGGGGACCCAAGCTATATTATGACCCATAACTTTTCCTCGGGGCATTTAGCAGACGTGCCACTAGTAGATTAATATGCAGACGCATCTGCGGAACGGTTAGATATGAAATATTCGCGTGAATGGTTCAGGAGATATAATATTCTGCTTTTCTATATATGCCAGCTAAGGGGTGTGACCTATCAGGAATCTTGTATCAGAGTGACCAATCAGAATATATGCCTGGTTTTTATGCAAGTCCCTCATATTCCAAGATATGAAATCATTATTATTATACATAATTATAGGGGAAAATGGATGTTGGATGTGGTGTCTTGTTTTATGCCATCTCTGGAATGTCTTTGAACTCCCGTGAAGGGCTTGGTTTACGCTTTTACGATATCCCAGATTGCACAGCTCACAGACAGCTAGGCACCTAGCTAGTGAGGTTTTATAGCCAGGACGCCCTCCCACTGAGTTTGGTGCCTGTGATCTCTGCAAACACACACTGACCACATGTCACTCAACAGAGGGAGGGGGATGATTGGAAGAGAGCCTGCTTTGGGAGGGAGAGAGGTGAGACAACATGGAAAATTCTTAACAAAATGGAGGTCCGCGTCCATCTCTGGGCACGATTGCTACAACGGGGACAACCCTGACGCGTACCACCCGTAATTGGAAACAAAGAGGTTTCAACCCCATGATAACTGACTGTAGCAGATGGAATGCTATATAGTCTATAAATCCACTGAAGAAAATAATTTCCCACACCCCACCTCTGCAAGGCCTTCTGTAAATAAGTCCAGGAAAGAGCATCAAAGGCCTTAGTCATATCAAAGGACAGAAACATAAGGTCACAGGACCGCATTCAAGTGAAATGACTATCTGCCGCCTAGTGCTGAGGCACAAAACCCACTTGATCGTTCCCCAATTAAGGTAGGGATTAACACATTCAATCGATTGGCCAAATTATTTTCACACCCACATTCAACAAAGAAATAGGGCAATAATTTGACCAAGATTGCTGATCACGATCTGGGCCTTTAGAATTTCTGAAGTCAGCTGACCATCCTGCTTAAGCTGATTGAATACCTGGGCCAAAACCGGAACTACAGCATTGCTACATTTTTTTTTTTTTTTTTTCCTAATAGAAGAGCCGTAAAACCATCTGGGCCAGCACTTTTATGCACCTTCAAAGATTGAATCATCTGCCGAAGCTCATCCTGTGTAATATCTGTGCCCAACATGTCCCTTTTCGATCGTCTGTTATATGAGGTAAAGGAGTCTCCTGAAGGAATGTGTCAATGGCATCAGCTGGGGCATCCCTTGAGCCAGCATAAAGTTATGAAAGCTGAGAGAACTCAATCCACTATATGCCTGGGATTAGAGGTTCTCAGACACTCCCTAGTTTTCAGAGTATAATGATGTCGTTGAGGGGCAAATGATCGTAACTTATTAGCGAACATAGTCCCTATTTTGTTACCATTCGCATAAAACTTTTGACGAGACCATCACAGATGGCGCTCAGCCTCGTCAGTCAAAGATTGTGATCTGTGCGAAGATGAACTACCTTCCATCAGAGCTCAGCTGTTGGGAGACCTCATAAACCGCACCGCAACCCTTTCAAGCTCACGTTCCAAATTCTGCCGATGTTGGTCCCGTTCCTTATGCCGCCTGGAAGCCAACTGTATGATATGGCCCCTAATAACCGCTTTATATGCTTCGCAAAGAGACCCAAATTATTCCGAAAGTATTCCAAGGAGTGGATCTGAACATCCTCAACTACAAAGGAAAAAGAGAGAAGGGAATCATTAAGATACCAGGAGGGAGCTTGTGGACACAGAGGGAACTGAACAATACCACCCAGTCACAAACACATATAGCAAACCGTGTGTAGATGTGTCAGGAATGGACTCAGCACTGGTGGTGGGACTCACCTGCCGTGTGGGCTGCAGTACCAGGGCTGACCAGCTGGTGCTCTCAGCAGCCAGAAGCTCACTCCTGTAGTCAGCCAACACCTGGGGCTGATTGCAGGAGGTGTATTTAAGGAATGACCAGGCCTGTGATCAGGGCCTTGGTGTATGTTTCCCATGAGCCCCTGTACCTGGTATCCTGTGTTCCTGCCTTGTTGCTGACCCTGCTTGATCCTAACCTCTGCTGACCGTCTTCTGTTGAACCCCTGGCTTGCCTGACCATCCTTCTGCCTGATCCTCAGTACCGCGCTGCCAGCTACCTGCTGAACCTGGCTTGTGACCCCGACCATTCTCTGCTTGCTCCTCCTGTACCACGCTGCCCGCACAATACCGACCCGGCCTATCTGACAACGCTTACTTCACCCGACGATCCATCCATCCCGCACGGATCACTTTTAGTAAGTCTGCCTGCCTCTTCCCATCAGACTCCGTTCCTGCACTCCCCTGCCAGTACTCTCTACCACAGCCGGACGCACTCAGGGGTCGTGACCTGGTTCCAGTCTGCACCATCCCCACCATCAGGGGCCCTGGTGAATAGCAGGCTGGGACTTAGACCCCGCGCCCTGAGGAAATCCATGCTGTGGGCTGCTAGAGACACTGCCAGGCGGTACCTGACAGTACCTTACGGCCTGCCTGACCATTCCACCTCTCCAGCATGACTACGCCTGTGTTCCTGAAGCCTGCTACTTCCCTGTGTCAGTCCACACATTTCTGGTCATACCCGGAGCCCTAATGGGAGGAATAATGCCCCATATTTCAGCAATGAGTGGGATGAGTTGCCAGATACCAGAAGCTGGTTTCTCATAACAGAGACCAAGAACTATGTTTCTAGGCTGAGGCCATGGCCCTGCCGTCCCAATCAAGCACACCATTGGGCGGGCCAAAAGTCAATCGACGCATACCCAATTGGGATCAATGCGACCATCAACTTGGAGGGCCCCCCCAAACAAAAACAAACCAACATAGCATCACCTGAACCAACCCTATTGAATAGGAAAAAATAAAAACAAACCACCACTCCCCCACTCGCCCAGCACATAAAATCAAAGGGGAAGGTCCACCCAACTGCCAAATTTAAAAAAAAAAAGCCACCGGGATGGCAAAGAGAAATAAACCAACAATAAAAGGATATGCAGGTCAGCCCATTCCATAGCGTCAGAGGCCTTTCTTCCCTTCATGAAACCCGTCTAGCAAATCACCTTATGACCATTATGAGCTTTTTGATCAAACAGTGTTTTGCATATATTTTAAGATCTGCTTTCACCAGGGATATTGGTCCAAAGTTAGAAGGGGTAGATGGTGTAACAGTGTATACCCAGAGATGGACGCAGTTCAACCATTTTGGCTTCAACCTCCATCTTGGCAAAGGGATTAACCATCCTGACAAATATATTTCTCCCTCATTCTTCCCCCCCTCTCCCTCCTTAGAGAGGCCCAGCGACATTTGGCCAATATGTGTGTGAGTTGGGAATGTCACAGGAGGGTCATAGGAGCTATAAAGCCCCCCAAGGGAGCCGGGGCCTCCCTGTCCAAAGAACCTGCAAATTGTAACACCTCGTAAGAGATAAAGCAAGCTTTCCCAGGAGTTGAAAGAGATTCCAACCTAATAAACCTAACTCAGCGTAGGTGACAGAATCAGATAAACACTTTTCAAAATCCATTTCTCCCCTGTGTCTCATATCTTGGAATATGAGAGACTTACATAAAAACCGGACCTATCCTACGATTGGCCACGAGAAGGCGAACAGTTTTAATAAGTCACTCGCATTGTCTCGGATACATAGGAAAACAGAAAAGTAGATCTCGTGAACCGTACAGTGTATAATTTAATAATTCATATCTAGTCCATCCTCAGACATGTCTGCGTAGTAATCTACCCGCGCGTGGAATGTCACTTGTGCAGCTGGAAAGTTATGGGCCAAATTATGAGTTATGGGAGATTTCAGTTTTAGTTGAGGTATCCACCCATACCTGCACGCCCTAAACGAGGTATTGGTCCTTGACTTCAGAGACACCCCCTGATGGGGACTACAAAATAGGCTGTCAGGCCTATGAGTGTGAGTTGAAGACGTCTCCCATTTTAACATCAATACCACCTGGGGAGACCCGTGCCCTTTTGCTCTGAAACTTGAATCTGCTAACCCAGGACTTTGGCAAGTACCTTAACCCTTTCACCTCTCTGATATCTCTTTGCTGTGCTTTTGGTCTCTCTATGTTTATATATCTTAGTTACATCTTTTCTGTAAATATTTTTATTGCACCAGTTTGACCTTTTTAGTAATAAATCTTTCCTTCTGAAAGTGTTGAACGGTTTCTATAGCACTTTATTGCAATTTACGAATTCCTGCCTATAAAGTGAACGCTACTGTGTTTAACTCTCTGCATAATCGGCCTGAGGTGACCGTATTATGCAGATGATTTTCTCAACCATTATAGTGTTTTAGCTGATATTGCCGAGTTTCCTCTTTCTCTGTACAAAATGGAGGTGGTGGCAGTGTGAAGGGTTAATTGCGTAATTAACCTGACCCAGTAACAATCGCTCATGCTGCCGGTACATCGATCGTGGTCCACTTAGCTGGAAAATCGTTGTGCAGGGTGCAGCTGGGTGTGGCATTGTTACGCACGTGACATCGCGGTTTTAGATCGGCTAGTCCTTCGGTCACGAGTTTGGTGAGAAGGTCTGGGGTCTGACGCCGCGATCGTGACAGATGGGTCCTTCCCAGGTGTGGGAAACGTAACCGTGTGCTCTCATCATATATGGTGGGAAGGAGGCTTGCAACTGAGCTGCATTAATGAGAGAAAAAGCTGCAGTGTTACAGAGAAAGGAGGCCAATAGGGAGCAAATGTTTTGTAGTGTTCATTTGTGAACAGGGGGGTTGTTTGGGAGAGCTTAGCAGACCTCTTGTTTATTCACAACATAGCTCCTGTGTGGAGGCGGGGGGAAGGTCCCGTCCCTGGGTCCGTTTTCCTCTAATCAGCTCTCACAGAGCTCTAGCTGCAGCCATGGGGGCTACCCTGCCCCCATCTCTGTAATACAAATGCAGAAGGATTTTATCTAAAATCAGCACTTTTAGACAGACAGATGTACAAAAGAAAAGTCTGTAGATAGACATGTAAAACTTTTATGTAGGATGATTTAATTTTTATTTCGGGTAGGGTAAAGGAAGTGTTTAGTTGTATATGTTCCTACATAGTTTAAGGAGGGAAACTGGCTATGGGTAGAGATGTGAGCAGCGTGGCTTCATAGCTCCTCCAGCACCGAATACCAGTAATCCTGAAGCTATCCTGTGGACTTTTCTCTCTCCTCAGTCTGGGTAACATTGCTGCACCCCTCTGGTAACAGCCGCCATGGCGAAAATCAGGCAAGCAGCGCTTAAATCATGAGCAAGTGTCCCCTGGAGGCTCTAAAAATAGCATCGGCTCCTACACATCGGTAACGCTCCCGCCTCATGAAAAGCTAAAGAAGCCGATGGTGGGTGAGTCACAGTACTCTGCCCTGAAGCCGCATTGTTCCTTCGCTAAATCTAAGCTCTCCACTGCCATGAGAGAGCATTTCAGGGACTCCCCTGCAGCCCTGGCTCTCCCTGCTCTCCCTCCGACTACTGCTGAGACAGAGCTTCGGAAGGAGGCTGGTGAGTGGGATGGAGATTTTCAGGATGGAAGCTCCTATCCCTGCTTATCTTCATTTGCAGGCAGGACCCAAGCAGAGGAGGAACCAGAACTCACTTTAAAACATATGGAAGCTATCCAGACATGTCAAACTGCCCTAACTACACAAATAGAAACAGTCTGGCTGGACCTTTACATAGTGATGCATCACATGCAGAAGATCCGTTCCTGAATCTCCAATGTGGAATAACTGATACCTCTTTCTGCTGACTCTTGGGCTCAACAAGCTTCCGTGAATGACCGCTGTGAAAACTGGGAGACCAAGAAGACCGTCTTGGGCACAATGATTATTTAAGGGCCTTCACAGTTTCGAAGGCCCTTAAATGCCAGGATAGCATCAAACCTCCCCAAATGACCCCTTTTTGAAAAATAGACACCCCAAGGAATTTAAACAGAGGTATGGTGAGTATTTTGCAGATTTCCTTTTTATATAGTTCAAAACCTTGGTGAGAAAAAAAGATAAGAAAAAATGTTTTTTTTTTCTTCATTTTCCAAAAACTTGTGGCAACAAACAAGATCTGTAAAATACTCACCATGCTTCTTATAAAATTCCTTGGGTGTCTACTTTCCAAAAAGGGGTCATTTGGGGGTTTGGTGCTATCCTGGCATTTCAGGGCCTCCAAAATTGTGATAGGTAGTCAGGAAGTGTAATGAGGAAATAAAGCTCTTTAAATGCCTGATGGTGCTTATTGGATTTTGGGGTCCTGTACATGGCTAGACTGCCAAAAAGTCTCTCACATGTGGTACCCCCATACTCGTTTGTGTGGCAGGCGTGCACCCAGAGATGGACGTGGTTCAACCATTTTGGCTTCAACCTCCATCTTGCAAAGGGTCAACCATCCTGATAAACATATTTCCCCCTCGTTCTCCCCCCCTTCCCTCTCTGTTCATGCACATTGATATATGGCCTGTGTGTTAGGAGTGTGTCAGGCTGGGCAGGGCACAGCAGGGAGCCCAGAGCTAAAAACATTTTTGAGCTGAGGGCCTGGTTGTCTGAGAAAGCTGTGAAATATAGCACCTCGTAAAAGCTAATGCAAGCCTTCCCAGGGGATCAAAGAGATTCCAGCTAAGCACAGCCCAGATAGCACTTTTTAAATCCATTTTTCCCCTAGGTCTCATATCTTGGAATATGAGGGACTTGCATAAAAACCATGCATATCGTCAGATTGGCCAAGAGGAGTCGAACAGTTTGATAGGTTACTCTCCTTGGCTGGAATACATAGGAAAGCAGAAAAGTAGATCTCGTGAACCATTCAGTGTAGAATTTCATATTTCATGTCTGATCAATCCTCAGACGTGTCTGCATAATAATCTACTCACAGGTGGAGTGCCGCTTCTGCATAGGAAAAGTTATGAGACAAAATATGAACTAGAAGAGATTTTGGCTCTAGTTTTAGGTCTACGCCCAGACCTTCCTGCGCTGGACGGGGTATTGGTCGTTGACTTCAGAGACACCCCCCTGCTGGGGAGCTACAAAATGAGCTGTCAGGCCTAAGAGTTAAGTTGAAGAATTCTCCCTTTTTAACATCAGAACCACCTGGGGAGACCTGTACCCTTTTCTCTCTGAAACTTGATCTGCAAACCCAAGGCTGATTGGCAAGTACTTTAACCTTCTTTCTGTTACCTCTTTGCTGTGCTGTTGTTTTCTGTATATTTATATATATATATATAGGTTACATCTTTTTTCTGTAAATATTTTTATTGCACCCTTTTTGACCTTTTAGTAATAAATCTTTCCTTCTGAATGTGTTGAACTGTTTCAATAGCTCTTTATTGCAATTTACGAATTCCTGCCTCTAAAAAGAGCATTACTGTTTGTTTTAAACCTCTGTATAACCGGCCTGCAGTGACCGTGTTATACAGACGATTATCTCAACCATTATAGCGTTATAGCTGATATTGCCGAGTTTCCTCTTTCTCTGTACAAAAAGGAGGTGGTGGCAGTGTGAAGGGTTAATTGCGTAATTAACCTGACCCAGTAACAATCGCTCCCAGGCTTCCAGTACATAGATTGTGGTCCAATTAGCTGGAAAATTTTTGTGCAGCTGGGCGTGGCATTGTTAGGCACGTAACATCGCGGTTTTAGATTGGCTAGTCCTACGGTCACAAGTTTTTGGTAAGAAGGTCTGGGGTTTGACGCCGCGATCGTCACAGGTTGAAATAGCAGAATGTATTTTGGGGTGTTATAACCAACTTTGAGTTTACTATATATTTTTTATAGCTGAAAGTAAAAAAAATATTGTTTTTCTTCAAAATTTTTGGTATTTTTTTGTTTATAGCGTGAAAAATAAAAAGCGCACAGGTGATCAAATACCACCGAAAGAAAGCTCTATTTGTGTGAAAAAAAGGACGTAAATTTCGTTTGGGTGCAGCGTTGCATGACCGCGCTATTATCAGTTGAATTAGTGCAGCGCCGAGTAGCAAAAAGAGGCCTGGTCATTAAGGGGGGTAAATCCTCTGGAGGTAAAGTGGTTAAAAAAAAAATGCACTCTATTTACTTTTAATGCACAAAAGCACAATATATTGGCCAATGGTAAAATATAAAAGATGATGGTATACCGAGTAAATGGATAACAAACATGACGTGCTTTAAAACCCCATGCAATGGCGACAAACTGCATACGTTTTTAATATCCATAGGCAAAGTTTTAAAAGCCTTTACAAACGACCATTGTAGATTTACAAAGCAGGTCTAGGGTTAGAATTCCTGCCCTTGATCTGACGTTCATGGCGATACCTCACATGCATGGTTCAACCGCTGTTTACATACCGGTACAGGGTCAACACTCGCGCAGATGTGCGCGTGCAGGGGGACGAGGGTGATTTTTTTTTTTTATCACTTTTAACGCTATCACAGGGAATGCAAATAACCCCTATAACTTCAGTGGGCATTGTCCTATATTCTTTTTTTGAGAAATCGGGGGTCTAACAGACACTAGATCTCTCCTCTGTCCTTACATTATCTAATCAAACCAAGATTAGTGTGATCAGATGCTTTCACAATTTACAAATGGGGCTGTTTATAACCTGTGAAACTGAAGTGATGAAATGTTTGTAGCTTCCAATTTCTTAGCCTATGGAGATGATTGGCACCATTCTGGTCTCCAATCGGCTCTATGGTCAGCTGGCAGAAACACTGGCTGTATTCTCAGGTTCCCCCGATGGCACGGGACTGCCTGAGAAGGCAGCGGGGGTGGGGGGCATCATCTCCCGCTGCTTGTAAAAGAAATCCTGCAACTAATTAGCCACTAGGATTGCTTTTACATGAAAGCTGATTGCTGGCTGAAAATAAATGATACCAGGATGATGCCTGCAGCTGTAGGCATCATCCTGGTATAACTATTCAAAGTCCAGTGATGCACCAGTATGTCACTGGTCCTTGTTGGGTATATATGCTTTCTTCTTCTTCTACTTCTTCCTCTTCCTTTTTTTTTTTTATTTTTTTTTTTTTTTATTTTTTTTTATTTTGTATGCAGTCTGTGGAGACTGAATGAAGAAAAGCGAGAAGAAATCTCTGCCAGAAAAAGTGTGTGGTATGCCCACCATTAGAATATACCGCCCTGCATCCACCCACTTCTAATGGTGGGCACACATTAGGACGCACTGTGCCACATGTGCCAGTTCCAGGATTGTACAAATGTCTAAATAGTGGCACGCTTGAATTTAACCCCTTCACGCCTAAGAGTAAAACAAATATAAATGCCTAAGCACAATTGTGCAACGTTGATATGTGATAGTAAAACCGTACATATCATCATAACTACTTTGTACATCCAGGTGGATTACACCTTGATTTTTTTCAGGACAAATTGGGCGTTCATTTGGTGGTAAATGGTGATGGATAGCTCCTGATTTTTTTTTTTTTTTTTTATCAAAGAAAAACTGGCCCAAAATAGTAAAAAAAAAATCTTTTTTTTCTATTTAGCTGTGTGTTTCTTGTTACGACCATAACCTACCACCAAAGAACAACCCAAAATAAATTCTTCAGCTCTTGACGATCGCAGCAATACCATATATGTGTATGTTATTTGTTTGTACCCGTAGTACAGCCCATAAACAGTAGTGCGCATTTTGTCTTTTTTTTTTTTTTTTACCTAAAACACACTGACATTAACACTAACTGACACTGATACCAATTTTTTTAAATCCTGACCTTTGACCCTGACCTTGACCCAAACACTAACCTTGGCACTGAACTATATCAAACCTTGATCTACGTTATTTTATTTGTTTTTTCTTTTCTTTTTTAATATTTCTTTCTTTTTTTTTTAACATTTTTTTTCTCTCTATGCCAGCAGTTAGAGAGATACAATGTTTCTCTCTTCTCCATAGAGAAAAAAAACAAGGGCGCAAGGCTGTATAGTGACTGATCACTGTGATAGCCAATCAGAGGCCATCACAGCGATCATGTGACCCGGAATCGGGAGTCCCGGATCCTGATCGTTAGAACGGGACCTGGGGCTCTCAGTGATACTGTGGTCTCTGTGCTGGGAGCACGCCAAGCTGCGCGCTCCCAGCACAAAGACAGGTACGCAAATATGTGGCCCCACGGAAAAAAGCCCAGTTCCGTGAGGCCGCATATTTGTGTGATGTCGACGTCAAGCGATTAAAATTGTCCACGTTTAAGTGGTACCCCATATGGAAAAAGAATGACACAAAGTCCCAAACTATCTTGCCACTGCTCCCCATGTAGTCTGGGCATCTGGGGGGCTCCATGTGACTATCTTTGTCCTTGTAAATCTGAAACGTATATGTATAGCCTGTTGCCCTCTCACAGGTCTTGTACATCTTGACCCCATATCTGGCACGCTTGCTTGGGAGGATTTGTTTGAATGCAAGGCGGCCAGAAAAATTAATGAGGGACTCGTCAACTCAGATTTTTTGCTGGGGAGTATAGACATCTGCAAATTTTTGGTTAACGTGACTTATAAGGGGCCGAATTTTGTAGAGCTGGCCAACTTGGTGTACATAGTCTCCAGACCAGATTCCAAGTCCCCCTTTGTCAGTTGCTGTGGATACTTGCTGTCCTGTGCAGATGGATGAGCTGCGGTATCTTGCGTGAGATGGGGTGGGGATGCTCGGTCTGTACTATATTGAGACATGCTGCAAATTTCCTGCGTCTTCGGTAAATATGTTGTAAAGGATTTTGGGGCATTACCCCTACTTTTTCTTCTTGGTGGACGGCATGCAGGAAGTCTCCTGGGGGTGAACAACTGAAATTTGTATAGCCAAGGATGATAATAACCCCAGGGGACCTATAATGCCCGGTGCTGTTACAGCTACATAGGTGCGATCAGGCGTCCCAACACAACCTGTATATTGTAAAAATGATTATCACAGTGAGGAAGGGAGAGGTGGATATAAGCTGTGGTAAAGTACTCTCAATAGAGGCCAGAGACCCAGATGCAGGCCCCAGCCCCTGTTATGGTGTCAGATAGGACACAGGGGCTGTTATTATGTAGATCCCCTGGGGTGCTGGTTTCAGAGCCCACCAGAGGGAGTGTAAGGAGCCCAGGTTTCTCTCCCCCAGGTGGCTGCAGGCCTTCAGGCCCAGTAGGGGCCGCGTTTATCAGAGGAAGGGCCTCCGGGCCCGCAATTGCAGGCCACAGTCCCTGGAGCCCGGATCCGATGGCCACCAACCACCCTCCCCAATGGCAGGGTCTGATGAAGTCACGTGACCGTGATGTAACGCGTAGGGCGGAGAGCCGACTGTGGTGACGTCATTTCCGACACGAACGGCCGCAGCCATGTTGGTACACCTACAGTTGTGTCCAAAATTATTCAACCCCCACTGAAATTGAGTGTTTTGGCCAGTTTGACATTGCTTTTGATCATTCAGTCATCTTGCTTACATTTACATTAAAGAGGCACTTGTAGGTCAGACAAATATAACATAACAGTTATAATGAAATAACCACAAATGTCTTTTCTGTGCTCACAGCATTATCAGTTTTATTCAACCCCCAAGTGACATTCAATCTTAGTACTTAGTACAGCATCCTTTTACAGTTATAACAGCTTTTAAACGTGAAGCATAGCTTGACACAAGTGTCTTGCAGCGATCTACGGGTATCTTCGCCCATTCTTCATGGGCAAAGGCCTCCAGTTCAGTCACATTCTTAGGCTTGCGCACTGCAACTGCTTTCTTTAAGTCCCACCAGAGGTTCTCAATCGGATTTAAGTCTGGTGACTGCGATGGCCACTCCAAAATGTTCCAGCCTTTCCTCTGCAACCATGCTCTAGTGGACTTGGAGGTATGCTTGGGATCATTGTCCTGTTGAAAGGTCCAACGTCTCCCAAGCCTCAGGTGTGTGACGGACTGCATCACGTTTCCATCCAATATCTCCTGGTACTGAAGAGAATTCATGGTACCTTGCACACGCTGAAGCTTCCCTGTACCTGCAGAAGCAAAACAGCCCCAAAGCATGATTGACCCTCCACCATGCTTCACAGTAGGCAAGGTGTTCTTTTCATCATAGGCCTTGTTCTTCCTCCTCCAAACATAGCGTTGATCCATGGGCCCAAACAGTTCTAATTTTGTTTCATCAGTCCACAGAACACTATCCCACAACTTTTGTGGTTTGTCCACATGGCTTTTGGCATACTGCAGTCGACTCTTCTTATTCTTTGGAGACAGCAAGGGGGTACGCCTGGGAGTTCTGGCACGGAGGCCTTCATTACGCAGTGTGCGTCTTATTGTCTGGGCTGAAACTTCTGTACCCACATCTGACAAATCTTTTCTCAGTTCCTCAGCAGTCACACGGGGACTTCTCTCCACTCTACGCTTCAGGTAGCGCACAGCAGTCGAAGTCAGCATCTTCTTTCTGCCACGACCAGGTAGCGTTTCAACAGTGCCCTTTGCCTTGAATTTGCGAATGATGCTTCCTAAGGTGTCTCTTGGTATGTTTAACATCTTTGCAATCTTCTTATAGCCATTGCCCTTCCTGTGAAGAGAAATCACCTCTTCTCTTGTCTTCCTGGACCATTCTCTTGCCTTCACCATGTTTGTAACCACACCAGTAAATGTCTAGAAGGAGCTGAGTATCACAGTCATTTTAAAGCTGCCTAATTGGTGCTTATTATGCTTGATTGCTGCTCGGTGACATCCACAGGTGTTTTCAATACCTGATGGAAAGCACCTGTATGAACCTCTGTTCTTCAGAGTGGTAGTCTTTAAGGGGTTGAATAATTGTGGCAATGAAGAAACCACATAAGAACCATTTACTACTGTATTACATAAACAATTGATGTCATTTTAGTTGCATTTGGGTAGTTACAACGTCCTTGTAGGATTTGATTCTGAATACAATTCCAAATGTACACTATAGTCCCTAAACCCCTTTACAGCATTGGGGGTTGAATAATTTTGGACACAACTGTATATCAGCACATGTGATTGATGCCTTATTTGATCTGTTCCCATGTAAGTGCGCATTTGTCTTTACAATAAATTTGATGCACATTGTGTTATGACCCTTTTACTCGCATGGTCACAATTTTTGGCCTCCCTGTGTGTTGTTATTGTCATTTTTCTGTGATGAGTGGTTTGTCCACTTTTAATATTTAAGCACTTCATTTTGTATTTTTCACATTTTGCTCCACTTTCTCATTAGTTGCATTCGCGTTGTGACGGAGGGTAGGCAGGACAGAACACACAAGGCAGATGGCAAACACTTAAAGCTTTATTAAAACAGACAACAGTCACTCAATGGGGAGTAGTGCACAGAGACAAAGTCCAAAATACTTGTAATCCAGCCCCGGTGGGCAAAGTTAAAGTCTCTACAACAGTTTGTAATCCAAGAGGCAGTTCATAAGCAGTCAGATAACACAAGAGAAGCATACAGTCACGCAGAGATGATGCGGTAGTCTCAGGCAGAGCTGAAGTGGTAGTCTCAGGCAAAGCTGACAGCGTTTCAGGCAGGGCTGATGTCGCTTCTGGGGTCCCCCTTACTCCAATGGGGCTCAGGCAGAGCCGGGGCCACTATAGTCCAGCCGCAGCTGGACCCCTCAGTGGTTACCCAGCAGAATGGCACTTCAGGAGAGCAGCACTGACCTTTTAAACCCCCTGTGTAGGATGAGAGGTGGAGGGGGGTCATTAGCAGGATGGCAATGGAGGGACTGGCTTAATTGAGTTTAGAGACATTTTGGATGACAATGGAGAGAATGAACAGGAATGGAACTACAGTAATTTAATTTGTAGCTGTAAACAGCAAAGACTGGTTGTACAGGATGGACAAGGAAACACAATACATTAATACAAAAGTAATGCACTAATTAGGGATGTAGGACATCTGGGCACAAGACAGGATGGACATTGAAACACAATAATTGAATTTGCAGCTGTAAACCGGATAACAATGGGAAGTATACACTAATTGAATTTGGGACCTTTTGTGGAGGGGGTGCGTTAATTGCAGCTAGGGGCCTTTGGCACACAGGAGTCGAATACTAATTGCAGGATGCTCTTCCTATGGCCAGGAGGGATTAACGGAACAAGGAGTTAATACCTGGGAATTAATAACTAGGCTGGCAGAGAACTCGTGACACTACGGATCATTAATCAGGAATTAATAATTGGCATGGGCCCCTATACTGTGACACACGTTATTTCATTTATGCTATGACGGACTCGTGTCCTACTATTACTGTGATTTAATTTCATTTTTCCCCTATAGTTTCCATGCATTTTGTTCATGGTTTATTGTCTGTTACACCTTTTGGTCCTCATTTTGGACCTTTTATTTCACCTTTCCCTTAACTCCCATATTCCTTCCATTCATTACTTGTGCTAGCCACCGCATCAGCTTGTACTGCACTTATGGGACTTGCCATGTCACCAAGTGATACTGCAGTGTGGTATGTGAAAGACCAGGATGTACTAGGCAGCTGATGTTCGCCAAAAGATAGTGCAGCACTTGTACTGGCACTCTGCTACACGAGGAGAATCATGCAATTGTACCACCTCAGCAACCTGGGAATGGGTTGGGTACGCCTGACCTTAGCAGGGACCTCTACTCTGTTGCCTGAGCTATCTGTCAGGGTGATGCTGCTGTCTACAGGTTAGTATTCTGAGCCTGATTCTGTCAGTGAGGTTTCTCCTTAGCTCTCTTCTGACATGGTAAGAATCCTGTAGGCCTCTTCACTAGAGTACCTCGCTGGACATTTTGGCCACTATATTTAGAAGTACATAGTGTGACTCACAGGAATAAGAGCACCTGGTTGTCGAGTGCTTGAACTGCTGCAAAATAATTTACCCGCAAGTGCTAGCAGAGATCAGGCCTGATTCTGTGAACACTACGGTTTTGTGTGCAGTGTTTCAAGTGAGAGTGATCTACTGAGACTGCACTTGTGTAGGGGCTAAATGCAGGTTCCAGGGCTGATGCTGCTAATGCTGCGCTTTTGGGGACACTCTACTATTCAATAAAGATATTGATCCGTTCAGACCCTATACTAGCAATGGAGGTTTATTGTGTATGTGAGCTTGTTCCTGGCAATCAAGGGGTTAAATGTGTTGACTGATTTCATGGTGGGCAATCTGACACTGATCTGATCTGGGAGAGACGCTAACTGACGCTATCTGAAGTCGCTGGTGACACTAAAAGTGATCAGTAAAAAATATCTGTACACTGTACAAAATGTGACCTAGCTGTGATTTTAGTGTTTGTGTGTGGTGGGTTTTTTTTACTCACGTGGATCTGCTTTCTTCTCTCTCTAGGATGGAATGTGCCTAGGGAGAGACGATTGCATAATTTCCTCTACCTGTGTAAAGGTAAACACAAGGTACAGGAAGATCTCTGATAGGGCAGGGATCAATCAGCAGATCCAGGCCTAACCCCACTGGCCTGGATCTGTTGATTGATCTCTTTGGCACTGAATCACGGCACCAGTGGGTCAGTGGGCATTTGACGCCCACCCCCTATCACAGTGAGCGCACCAATCGTGTGTATATATGTGTGTGTCTGTGCATAGAGTCCACCCTGTAGCAGTATTACTGCGATAGGGCAGACTTTAAGAGGTCCTTGGTGATGTACTATTTTAAACACACTAAAGCTCATGTCTTTCTACAAGAAACCCATTTGGTTGGATTGCAAGTTATGGCTCTGAAACTATCTCAGATCACCTAAGCTTTCCATGCTACCTACTCTACATACTCCAGAGGGGTTTATATTTTAATTACTAAATCCCCTCCAGATACATATAGTGGAAGTCAAAACCAACCTACATGTCTGTTTTTGTAGTGTTGGTTTTATGCTTTATGGAAGTCTTATATACAGTTGTGAATATTATTCCCCACACACACACACACACACACACAATTTGATGCACAATGTTGCCAGCCAGAGGAGTTATCCCCCTTCCTGACCAGGCCATTTTTTGCGATATGGTGCTGCATTACATTAAAGAGAATATATGATAGTGCAGTGCTATGAATATATACTAATTCCCTCCAAGTGATACAGTGATAAGATCCTATATGGATCTGTAGATATAAAAAAAAACCGTGACACAGTGATGATCTAATATACACACGTGAACCATAAATAAATTCCTAATCCCCCTCCAATCCACACTTGAGGGATCACTTAATTACAGATGAATGGTGCAAAACTATATGTGCATCCCTGTACAGGGATAAATTACGACAACGTGATAAGTGAACCACACTTGACAACATAAAAAAATCCACACTAAAATGAAAATACAAATGCAAATCAGGACCCCCCACATAAATGCTTAAATGAATATAGTCCAAAGAAAATATTAAATAGTGCTCCAAATATAAAAAAACATGATGGTATTGTGTAGTCGTGGTTGTGACGATCGCGGCGTCAGACCCCAGCCCTTCTCACCAAACTCGTGACCGAAGGACTAGTCAATCTAAAACCGCGATGTCACATGCGTAACAATGCCATGCCCAGCTGCACCCTGCACAAAGATTTTCCAGCTAACTGGACCACAATCGATGTACTGGCAGCCTGAGAGCGATTGTTACTGGGTCAGGTTAATTACGCAATTAACCCTTCACACTGCCACCACCTCCTTTTTGTACAGAGAAAGAGGAAACTCTGCAATATCAGCAATAACACTATGATGGTTGAAATAATCTTCTGCATACCACGGTCAACGCAGGCAGGTTATACAGAGGGTTAAATAAACACAGTAGCGCTCTTCAGCTGCAGGAATTCGTAATTTGCATTAAAAAGCTTTAGAAACAGTTCAACACTTTCAAAAAGTAAGATTTATTACTAAAAGGGTGCAATAAAAATATTTACACAAAAAGATGTATCCAATATAAATATGCAGAGAACAGCAGCACAGCAAAGCGATAACAGAAAGGAATTTAGAGGGTTAAAGTACTTGCCAGTCAGCCTTGGCTTAAGCAGCTTCAAGTTTCATAAGCCAAAAGGATTTATCTCCCACTGTCAGTTTTGATGTTAAAACAGGGGACTCTTCTCTTCTCTCCCTTAACTCAACTTAGCTTTTCTAGTATCTCCACTGGGTGCCTCCCTGGAGCAGTAAACCAATCGTCTCCTTATGGGGAGGGAGGTGTAGTTGGAGCCCTAAGTTATGACTAGAAACTCTCATAGCTGCTAATATGATTCATAACTCATTCTCGGGGCATTTGGCAGCCTGGGCACTAGTATATTAATACTCAGCAGCATCTGCGGAATGGTTAGAGATGAAACATGTCATATACACTTGAATGGTTCAGGAGATATACTTTCCTGCCCTCCTATATATGCCAGCTAGGGAATGTAATATACCAAACGATTTGTAATAACTTGACCAATCTGACGATATGCCTGGTTTTTATGCAAGTCTCCCATATTCCAAGATATGAAATCATAGGGGAAAATGGATGTTTAATGTGGTGTCTTGTTTTATGCCTTCTCTGGAATGTCTTTGAACTCCCGTGAAGGACTTGGTTTATGCTTTTACGATATCCCAGATTGCACAGCTACCAGACAGCTAGGCCCCAGCTCTGTTCGGGGCTCTATAACTCTGGAGCTCTCCTGCTGTGCTTTGGCTGCCTGTGACCTCTGTCATCACCCAGACCACATGTCACTCCACAGCGAGAGAGGGGGGATGATTGGAGGAGGCCGCCTGCTTTGGGAGTGAGAAATGGTACAACATGGAAAATTGTTAACAAAATGGAGGTCCGCGTCCAACTCTGTGCGCACAATTGCTACAGTGGTCACATCACAGGTACAAATCCTCAAATGGCCAAAATACCCCCTCACCTCCTTACAGTGACCACAAAGGGCCAGCTCGCTTTTTGGATCACACCACGATCCTCACAGGTAGTACTCTTTGTAGGTCAATCACCCCACTCTGTGTCATCAATGGTGGCACTTACTCCTCTCCTTTAAAGGTCTCCTCCAGCCACTGGCATTAGCAACACCGCTTACCCTCCACACAGGATCAAGGTAATAAAACAAAGAGATCCTCCATGGTGTAATAACATTTTAATATAGCCAAATATATGAATAAAATTGCCCACTCACATTTCAGTAGTAAAGCAATCGCTTTTCACCACACACTATAGGTGTACTGCATGGGTGTAGGGTGCACCAAGATGGCGCCCACGCTGGAAGTGACGTCACCGCGTACCAGAAGTTCCTCCCCGTGTACCTATTGGTGACATCACCGCGTACCGGAAGTTCCTCCCTGCGTACTTCCGGTACGCAGTGACGTCAGTGAACTGACGTCACCAGTAGGTACGCGGGGAGGAACTTCCGGTACGCAGTGACGTCACTTTTCCAGCGTGGGTGCCATCATTAGAAGCTACATTAGAGCCCATGACTGATAAGAAAAGTCAATTGCAAGTGAATCTTTCTGTCTTTGTTACTCCTTGTAAGGATAACAGCTTTGGTTGCCCTATGGTCAGAAATGGCTGGTGCTATGTTGAAGAAAGCTTTTCCACATTTATTTGGCGCTGCCAGCTAGACCTTTTTGTCAAGTTTCGATAAGGTCTTGAAGGCTGTGGTCATTTTTCTAGTCTGGCAAGTTTTTTCTTATCCTGTTTTATGCTGTTCTGGAATACAGTATCTCAAGTGAGTAAGCCTCTCACATTTTTGTAAATATTTTATTATATCTTTTCATGTGACAACACTGAAGAAATGACACTTTGATACAATCTAAAGTAGTGCGTGTACAGCTTGTATAACAGTGTAACTTTGCTGTCCCCTCAAAATAACTCAACACACAGCCATTAATGTCTAAACTGCTGGCAACAAAAGTGAGAACACTTTATAATCAGTATAGCATCAAGTCAATTAAACTGCTGGGAAATTGATCAGGTCAGTTAAGTAGCAGGGGGGGTTGTTAATAATTTTCAGCGTCTTTGGGGTTAAGGAAATTTTAACAGGTGCACTAGATGAGAAACAACTAGACTAACCCCAAAACAGGAATGGTTTATCATTGGAGGCCATTGATATTTTTTTTGCATACTCAACTTTTCTGACTTTTTTTTTTCAATAGTTTTGCATTTGGCTAGGGTCAGTGTCACTACTGGTAGCATGAGGCCATACCTGAATCCTACATCGGTTGCACAGTCAGTCCAACTCCTGCAGGATGGCACATCAATACGTGCCATTGCGTTTGTTGTGTCTCCCAGCACAGTCTCAAGAGCATGGAGGAGATTCCAGGAGACAGGCAGAGAGCTCAACAGGGCCATAGAAGGTCCTTAACCCATCAGCAGGACCAGTATCTGCTCCTTTGTGCAAGGAGGAACAGGATGAGCACTGCCAGAGCCCTACAAAATGGCTTTGACCTGGCCATTCATGTGAATGTCTCTGACCGAACAAATCAGAAACTGATTTCATGAGGGTGGCTTGAGGGCCTGACGTCCATTAGTGGGCCCTGTGCTTTCTGCCTGGCACCATGGAGCCATTGAACACCAGAATTGGCAGGTCCACCACTGGCAACCTGTGCTTTTCACAGTTGAGTAGGTTCATCCTGAGCACACATGAAAGGGTCTGGAGAAGCCATGGAGAACGTAATGCTGCCTGTAACATCATTCAGCATGACCGTTTTGGTGTTGGGTCAGTGATGGTCTAGGGAGGCATATCCATGAAGGGATGCACAGACCTCTGCAAGGCTCTGCAAGGCTAGACAATGGTACCCTTACTGCCATTAGGTATCGGGATGAAATAATACCTGTTGTGAACATGCAGCATAATGCTCCAAGAAGCAATCCACATCATCCTCCAATAACCACACCAGGGACTCTACCTGGTCGGCACTAAATGGCGGCAAAAATTCATCCCTGCTTTCAGGGGTACCAGATGAAGCCAACTCTACACAAACCTGAATCAAAGGTTGCACCTCAGAGAACTCTGTGCCCTGATCTAGAACATGATTCGTATACATTCTAGCAGTTGATCCCGGGTATACTCCCTCAGAGTCTGATAAGCATATTCTCTGTCATCAAAAACCAGCAGCGACAAATACACAACCTCATCAAGATCCATCCTTCCCAGCAACGAGCCAAGATGGCTTCCCTGTACAGCCACTTCTGGTCAGGATTGGCCTTGGTGTAATGTCAGGGCTCCGGGTATGACCAGAGATATGTGAACTGATGCAGGGAAACGCAGGCTTCAGATATGTTATAAACCATATAATTTATTAATACTAACAATACAAAACGCAGTGCAATACTAAAACATAACACAGAGCAAACGAACCAAACCAAACCACCCCAGATAACAATACATACAATGCAAGCGAAGTCAGGCAGGCCGGGTCAATAACAATCGGGCAGGTAGGAACAGGAGGAGCAGGCAGAGAGTAGTCAGGTCATGAGCCAGGTACAGCAACTAACGGACAGGTAGGTACAGGGGGTCAGGCAGAGAATGGTCGGGGTCACAAGCCAGGGATCAAACAGGAGAAGTCAGCAGAGGTCAGGATCAGGCTGGGTCGGCAACAAGTCAGTCAGTCAGGAACAGGAATGCATGTAACAAGATACAGGGGCCCATGGAAAAACACACACCAAGGCCCAGACTGCAGGTCTGGCCATCCCTTAAATACACCTTCGTAATCAGCTTCAGGTGTTTGGCTGACTGCAGGGTTGAGTCTCTGATTGCTGAGAGCACCCGCTGGCCAGCCCTGGTACTGCAGTCCACAAGGCAGGTGAGTCCCACCATATATTGGCAAGTCCATTCCTGACAGGATTGGCCATGTGGCATAAATTGGCAAGTAAGCCACCCCATTTTATGGCATTGGAAGATGCCAACTTTGCATCTGGTTTCCAAGAGTTTAACATGAGAATCTGAAAGTTTACTGGGTGCACTTATATTCTTTAATGTTCAAGCCTTCCTAAAAACTATTCAAGGAATTGCTGGTAGGTGGGGACCTAACTTTGGGTCAGAGCTCAAAATATGCCAGTGTTTCTTGACGATGTTGGAAATGGCTCTGATTGCCATTAAAGCTTGTGATAAATCTCACGCTATTGTCATTGGGGGACACTTTAGTACCTTTTAGGAAAGTCTCATAGGCCTCTTTAAGGAGTTTATCTTGATAGCCTTCCTCTTTAAACTTATCACGCAATATTTTGCTCTGTAGGATGTAATCCTGGATCTTGGAACAGTTTTTTTTTGTTTTTTTTTTTTCCCCTTCCGTCTTTCAGCACAGCACCTTGAGAGACCTCAGCTCCTCCCCACCTGAGGAAATACCTCCACCCAAAATAAAAAGCTCTCCACTCCCCTCCGACCTCAGTTCAGGTGTTTCCTCCGTTGAGGAAGCTCAAGGTGCTGTCAAGAAGACAGGTTAGGGCTGAGCCGAGGGTCGGAGAGCCAGCTGGGAGGCTCAGGGCAGCTGGGAGTGAAGGCCGGAGTCTCCGGCTGCGATCCTCCCCGGGACCTGCAGCCGTGCAGTGAGCATGTACCCTGGGGGACAGGGGGCAACACGTACCTGCTCTTCGCCCCCCGGCCCCCTCCGGTGAGTTGGGGCGTCAGGACGGCCGCGGTGAGATCTGGAGAGGATCAGGGAGGAGTCCCGCTCCTTCCCATGCTGGCGGTTAGGGGAATTTTGTCAGGCCGGATGTCGGGAGACGACATTTCCGGCGGAGCGGGCGGGGCTTCTCCCAGGGTCGCTGCTCCTGGCCGCAGCCCTAGACACCGCGGTGCGCAAAATTTTAATGGTGGTGCGGAGCGGAATAGCATGGCGGACAGGCTACCACACTGGGCGACCACCCTCCTGAGAAAGGATTTCGGATGCATCGGGAACAGGGGATGCCAACACTAGCCAGTCTCAGGTAAGGTGACTCAGAGGAGTCCTCCCCTACCTGGTGGCTCCTGGGGTATTCCCGGACCCTCTGGTGGTGAGGGTCTTCTTGGGCAGGGAGGGGGCTCTGTCGGGAAGTGTCAGGCCCTTAGGCCCTGCCGGGAAGGAAGAGTGTGGGGGGGGGGTTACAGTGTATGGCAGTGGGTGATAGGCTCCCTTTCTGGCCCCTTTTTTTTTGTCTTTCAGGGCAAGGCCCGGCAGAAGCTTAAGCATCAGGAGCCTAAGCGCAGATGCCTGTCCTGCAAGTCCATACTAAAGGAATCTTGGAGGAAGGTTCTTTGCGGCCCTTACATTGAAGGGTTAGTAAAGGAGGAGAGGCCTGAACAGGGTGACTTGGTCAGGTCAGTGAAGGAGCTGACCAATACCTTCGACTCTTTCAAGAGTCTTATGGAAAGGTTAGCCGCTCCCCAGTCAGCCCCTTGCCCCCCCCCCCGGTGGCCTCAGCACGTCGGAGTAAAGATCCCCTCATGACAGGGGAGGACGAGGAACCCTCTAGGGATTCCTATTCGGGAGAGGAGTCAGCTGGGGAGGGTCCCTCAGCTGAGTTCAGGGGCCCTTCTTGTTACAAATTATCCTTTAGAGGAGGTAGATGACCTTTTAGGGGCCATATACGAAACCCTAGACATCAAGGAGGAAGTTAAGACCTTGTCCTTGCATGATCAGATGTATCGGGTTAGAGTTTTTCCGGTGCATGAGGTCTTAGTGGATACCATCAAAAAAGAGTGGCAAGACCTGGAAAGGAAGCCCTTCTTTTCTAGAGCCCTTAGGAGGAGGTTTCTGTTTAGCGAGGATCCTGGGGCCGTATGGAATAAGAACCATAAACTCGACGCAGCCTTTTCACAAACAGCGAGGAAAACGGACCTGGCTTTCGAGGATATGGGGGTCTTGCCGGATTTGTTAGACAGGAGAGCCGAATCCCTTCTTAAGAAGGCCTGGGATTCAACCCTATCAAACCTGAAACCTGCCATGGCCACTACTGTCATGGCCAGAAATCTGGAATACTGGTTAATGCAGTTGCAGTCCCATATTGTGGCCGACTCCCCCAAGGAAAAGATTTTGGCTTCATTTGAAACCTTATTACAAGGTGTGGGGTATATTGCGGATGCTTCCGCAGAGTCAGTGAGGCTGGGGGCCAGGTCAGCGGCCCTAACAAACTCAGCTAGAAGAGCCTTATGGTGGAAAACATGGCAGGGCGATATCGCATCAAAAGTTAGGTTGTGTGGCATCCCCTTTACAGGGGATTTCCTGTTCGGCCTGGGGTTGGAGGGAATTCTAGACAGGACGGCAGACAGGAAAAAATCCTTCCCCCTAAAAAGGAAGCTGCCGGAGCTGGGTATCACGCCCGGCAAAAAGACAGAGGACCAGAGGGACAGAGAAGGTCTTGGGGGCAAAGAGGTAGAGGCAGAGGGGAGGGGCGATTTTTCGCCCTCCTGAACAGCCCCAGAAGCCATGCTGACTCGGTTCCCCCTGTGGGAGGGAGATTGGCGGCCTTTCTCCCACAGTGGGAAGCAACGGTTTCCAGCTCCTTTTATTTTAGACATTGTGAGAAGGGGTTATCAGCTGGAGTTTTCGGAGCTGCCGCCAGAAAGAGATTTTTTTGTGACAACCCTGCTAAGGGGCTCGGCAAGGGCCTCAGCCCTAATGGACTCGCTGAGGGACTTGGAAGATCAGAGAGTCGTAGTCAAGGTCCCGGAAGCGGAAAGGAGAAGAGGGTTCTATTCCTATGTTTTTGTGGTTCAGAAGCAGTCTGGAGTCTTCAGGCTGATTCTGAACCTGAAGCCCCTAAACAAGTCAGTGCGGTACAAAAAGTTCCGCATGGACTCTATTTTTTCAATCAGAGCCCTACTCCCGCCGGGAGCGTTCATGGCCTCTATGGATTTAAGGGACGCGTATCTCCATGTACCCATTGCAGAACCCTCACAGCGCTTTCTCAGGTTGGCAGTACCCCCTTGCACAGGCGTACGTCATTGGCAGTTCAGGGCCCTGCGATTCGGGCTATCCGCCTCCCCAAGGGTATTTACCAAGATACCGATAGAAGCGTTGGTTCCCATTCGTTTAAGAGGGATTGCAGTAATAGCCTACTTGGACGACCTGCTGCTCTTCGCAGACTCAGAG
This sequence comes from Staurois parvus, assembly GCF_062004578.1. Taxonomy (NCBI): domain Eukaryota; kingdom Metazoa; phylum Chordata; class Amphibia; order Anura; family Ranidae; genus Staurois; species Staurois parvus. The sequence goes on along the minus strand of NW_028318828.1, from coordinate 2,331,397 downwards.
ATCCGGCTGCGACAGAACATTGCCGTTGTGAGGGACCATCTGAAGAAACTGGGGTGGCTCTTGAATCTGGAAAAGTCCCGTCTCGTGCCCTCCCAAAGAGCGATTTACCTAGGGTGTGTTCTAGATTCCGTGAGGCAGAGGACTTCCTTGACTCTGGAAAAGCTTGCCAAGTTGGACAGAGGGATCAGATTGTTACAGGGGAGCAGGTCTGTGACAATGAGGCAGGCCATGTCTGTGCTGGGGTTGTTAACAGCTTCCATCCCAGCGGTGCAGTGGGCAGGCTTGCATCTGCGCCCCCTCTCCAACTGTGGGTTTTGAGAGTCTGGGATAGACGGGTACAATCCTTAGAGGATCGGGTCCTTATTCCCCCCAGTGTGAAGAGGTCTCTGTGCTGGTGGAGAAGGTCGGCCAACGTGACCCAGGGGCTGTTGTGGTGTTTCCCAGTAACCAAGGAGGTTACGACGGATGCCAGCGCTCTTGGGTGGGGAGCCCACCTAGAAGACACAGTGGTTCAGGGGGAGTGGTCCCTAGGAGAAAGAGAAAGAGAGGGAGTTGAGGGCAGTAGGGGAGGCTCTCCGCTCCTTCCAAGACCGTATCGGGCCGGCACGTGCGGGTCATGACGGACAATGCTACGGCAGTAGCTTATATAAACAAGCAGGGAGGGACAAGGAGCAAGGCTCTCGGTTCCCTAGCAGCAGAGAAAAAAACGTGGCTTCCCTATCTGCAGTTCACCTGAAGGGGGAACTGAATCAGACTGCAGATTTCCTGAGCAGGACTCTGCTCAGAGAGTCGGAATGGGCCCTAAATGTGGAAGTGTTTCAGGCGATCTTAAGGAAATGGGGGTCCCCGGAGATGGATCTTTTTGCCTCGGGAAAAACAACAGGGATCCAAGGTTCTTCTCCCTAACCCGCGGGGACGGATCAGAAGCGGTAGATGATGGGTTTACCCGTTGTGCTACGCTTTCCCCCCGGTCCCTTTGCTCCCACAGGTGCTAAGTAAGTTCAGATCAGAGAGAACCTCGCTTATCCTGATCGCTCCATTCTGGCCATGACGAGCATGGTTTGCTACTCTAACAAGCTTAGCCACACGGCCGCCCTGGGAGTTACCGCCAAGAAGGGATTTACTGTCACAGGGAAAGGTCTTATGCCCCAGGATAGAGGGACTAAGGCTGACGGCCTGGTTTCTGAACAACAGCTCCTTTTAGCGAAGGGGCTTTCAACCAGGTTGGTAGCTACATTGCTGGCGAGCAGGAAGGAAGAGACCCAGGCCATTTATAGCAGGGTTTGGGGTTGCTTTACGGCCCGGTGCGGTGAGGCGTCGGTAGCGACCCATAGCGTGTTCTCAGTTCTGGAGTTTCTGCAAGCAGGGGCGGATAAGGGACTTTCTATCAGCACGCTCAAGGGCCAGGTTTCAGCCCTCAGTGTGTTTTTGGAGACTCCCTTAGCCAGGGAGGCGCTGGTAGGGAGATTTTTTAAGGCCCTGACAAGGCAAAGACCTCCAAGGTCCAGACCTTTTCTGATGTGGGACTTGGCCAAAATGCTTGGAGTACTGATTAAGTACTCCAAGCATTCAAGCCTTTAGTTTCCTGCCCAATAAGAGACCTTACAGTTAAGACGGCCTTTTAAGTGGCGATTACCACAGCAAGGAGGGTGTGCGAGCTGGAAGCCCTATCAGTCAGAGCCCCTTAAGTACAAATTTTTGCAGATAGAGTGGTGTTTAGGACGGACCCATCCTTCATTCCGAAGGTGGCTCAGAGGTTTCAGAGGGATCAGGATATAGTGCTACCCTCTTTTTTTCCTGACCCGGTTGGGGAAAGTCAGGAGAGACTACATTTGTTGGATATTAGAAAGTGTGTGCTGCTGTATCTTGAAAAAATGAAAGGGTTCAGGAGCACAGAATATTTTTTTGTTTCACGGGGATTAGGAAGGGCAAGAAAGCTTCTAGGAGGACACTGGCCAGATGGTTAAAGCTGGCGATTGTAGGGGCATACCAAGCAGAGGGCTTAGAGGTCCCGGAAGGAATCAGGGCGCATTCCACCCGAGCAGTAGCAACTACCCAGGCTGAGCTGGCAGGTGCTTCCCCAGGACAAATCTGCAGGGCAGCAACCTGGTCCAGCTACGATACGTTTGTAAGACATTACAGACTCGACCTGGTCTCGGTGCAGGAGCAGGCCTTTGGACGTAAGGTACTGCAAGCAGTTAGCCAGCCCGAGGGGTGAGTACTCGCTTATCCTCTCAAGGTGCTGTCCTGAAAGACAGAAGGGGAAAAATCAAGTTACACTTATGGTAACGTCTTTTCCAGTAGTCTTTCAGGACAGCACCGATTACCCACCCAGTGTTGATATTTGGTTATTCGAGAATGTCTTATTATGGTCATGTTGTCTCATGTTGTGTCTCCCCAGGTGACCGGAGGTACATTTTAAGAACTGAGGTCGGAGGGGAGTGGAGAGCTTTTTAATTTTGGGTGGAGGTGTTTCCTCAGGTGGGGAGGAGCCGAGGTCTCTCAAGGTGCTGTCCTGAAAGACTACTGGAAAAGACGTTACCGTAAGTGTAACTTGATTTTTTCTTAAGCCTGTTCAATTGGCCTTAGATATATTTTTCCACATGGGATGATGACAACACCCAAAATGTAAATACGAATTCCCTCCAGTGGGTTTAGAATAGTTTTTCGTAATAATGGAGTTGTCCTTGTGCTAATTATAGGTCCAGGAACACCAGATTTGTAGGATCATAATGTGAGTAAAACTAAGTCCCAGGTTATTGGCATTACAAAGGCTAGGAATGTCTCCCTGTTGTCCCATATTACTAGTACATCAATGTACCTGCCATAGAAAATGTGTTTGGCAAAGGGGTTATTCTTCCATATGGACAGCTCTTCTCAATACCCTATAGTGATGTTGGTGTAGCAGGGAGCAAAGCTATCTGTAAATTTTATCAAGAAAATAAAATAATTCTGCTCTAAGCAAAACTTTGATGGGGATTCATGTACATCAGAGGCTATCAATCACCTTCTGTGTGCTCAGGGGGTGGGTGTCATCCCTTGGCAATGTGTGGTGTCAGTATAACTGGTCATAAGTGACTTGAGCAGATAGGAACCACATTAGGTGCTTTTGATTGCAGCTAGTACACACTGTAGAGGGAAATGCTTTGTTCAGTTTTCAATTGAGAGGTTTACTACCACTTGTGACATACTGGATGTGGCTAAAACACTAATACAAGCTAATGCAGGTTCATATCTGGCTGTGATTTGATAGGTGATCCATAGCAAACTGCAAACCATGGGTGAAATCGAACATTTCTTACCAATACTAGATGTAAAAAAAAGTATTCTGAGCCAGGTGGATTAATGCATGTAAAAAACGGTCTCTCGACTTCTACTGTACTGTAGTTTATTGCAGAACATGGCTTTCTGTAAAGTGGCTCTAAAAGGCTGAAGCCTGAGTACAGCAACCCCCTCCCCCCTGTTCCCCCAATCTCGAGCTCGATACAGCGATGTGCTCTTCTGGCACTCTCCCTCCTCATTGGCTTAGATACAGCAGTGTTAGCCACTGGCTGCCGCTGCTGTCAGTCACAGCCAGTCATTCATTTACATATTTCGGTGAATGGGAAACTATAGGTACCGATAGCCTTTGTGTCTGTCAGCTTGTAGTGCCCAAGGAACTATTACAGCGCTCTCAGTGATTTTTCCTGTCAGTATGTATCTGCTTGCCTTTATGAGGTACAAGTAGACAGATTCACTGTCAAGTCTGCAGGAATCCTGCATGGCACGTGGGTGAAATGTTTTACAGGCTCCAAGTAAAAAGAAAAAACCCAAAAAATCTAAATAATAATAAATGCACTTTTTTTTTCTTTACCTGCAAAAAAAAAAATTCTTTTATTTGTTTAAAGGTGAACTTATCCTTTGAAGATCTAAGTGCATCTAAGTGCATCTTACTACTGATAAAAATTATTTTAAATAGGTAAAATTAAGCCTATATTGATCCGAGGTGGTATCAAATAGTTTGGAGACTAGGTTTGTAACACACCAACAGATGGCAGCACAAGGCTGCATGCACAGTCACAGGGAGTACCAACCTTTATAAATTAGTGTCCCAAAAGACATTGTCCAGTGCACATCGGGAGCTGTGCAACTGGTGCTATTCTAATCGCGTGCGTTACCACATATATTTCATCATGGACAGCTAGTTAGAACAGAGCAAAAGTGAAATTCTGCATGAAAGGGAAAGTCTGTCACAGAACCGTTTGGCAAGTTTAAGGCGATGCTGCAATGATTCGCGTTCTAGGTATTTTGATTGGCACGTGTGATTCAAGTTCGGAAAGAACATCACTGGAAGATGACGAGAGATCAAGAAAACCTTCAACGAGCTGAACACCTGAGAATGCCTTCTCCCCAAAGATGAAGATCCAGTTTAAAGGTTGCTGTTTAGACAAGATTGCAAAGATGAAGTGAGTTGCCCAGATTCATGCAGAATTTCACATGTGCAGTTTGTTCTAACTTGCTGTCCAGAATGAAATGGCAGACGTAGTAACTCATGTGGTCAGAATTGTACAACTCTCGATGTACACAGGAAAATGTCTTTTGGCACCTGTGTGTGCAGTCTTGTGCTGTCATCTCCTGGTATTACAAAACTAGTCTCCAAACTTTTTGATACCACCTTGTAGTATGCTTCCCCAGCAATGTACAGACCTGCTGGTAGGGGTGGGCATTGCTGATGCATGTAAGGGAAAAAACATTAATGTCAAGCATCTGCGTTTCCATGCAATAGAACCCAATCAGGCCCGGTGGCATAACTTCTCTTCCTCCTGAAGGGAAATACATGTTCAATCAGGGAAGGAGGGGGAGTGTGGCTATTTGCTGACTACGGAACATACAGGCGCATTGTCCTCTTGCAGTCTCACACATGAGTGACCAAAGTGATATTACCTCAAAATGAGGAATTCAAGGAACAACAGGGGGAGAGAAGGTAATTTACACTACAATCAAGTCAGATATAATATTCTCTCTTCCTCCTGGGGGGTCTCAAACTGGTGGCACTCCAGCTGTTGCGAAACTACAAGTCCCATCATGCCTCTGCCTTTGGGAGTCATGCTTGTAACTGTCTTTCAAAGCCTAATGGAACTTGTAGTTTGGCAACAGCTGGAGGGGCTCCAGTTTGACACCTGTAGTTTAGACTAGGGCTTAAAATTTCGAGTCTAGACCTACTAGCCAGGCACAAACCTTACTCTCCACCAGTTGCCCACCCCCGGCCCCCAACCACACCCCCTTAAAGCTTATGAAATTACATTTTTCTTTTGAAGAGTCCAAAATATAAAAAACTGCTAATAAAAAGCACTGACGCTGTACTAATGGCACTGGGCGGGAAGGGGTTAACATCTGGGGTGATCAAAGGGTTAACTGTGTTGTGTGTGTTTTTATTATGGGGCTGTGTGTGTGCTTTCCACTGTAAGCACACTGCTTTGTATGGCTTTGCTATGCTGACAGGGGAGAGATCTGTGTGGTTTACATACAGTTCTCTCCATCGTCTGTCATACTTGGCAATCGCCGTGTGCCGGCAAGTAATCAGCGGCCGGGACCCGGTGATTAAAAGCGACTGGTGCCACAGGTAGAGCGCGTGTGTGGCCTGTGCATGCCCCCTACCCGGGAATGCTAAATCACGTATATATATGTTATTTTGCACACTCCTGCTGCCCTGTAGCAGGACTTCTGCTATAGGAGGTGGGAAAGTGGTTAAATTATACTATTAAATGTTTTTTTCAGAAGTTACAAAAATAAAGAGTAACAACAACAATGTAAACATAAATGGAAAATATGTGCTTTACATCAATAGGGACACCAACGCTGAGGCACTAATTCTCCTAGTGATACCAAAGCTGAGGCACTATTCCTTTCACTGACACCAAAGATGGATATTCCTCCCACTGACACCAACAGTGGAACCCGATTTCTCCCACTGCCGCCAATGACGTGGCCTCATTCCTTTCACTGACACCAATGACGTGGCATCATTCCTCCCACTTATACCAATGATGGGGCACCATTCCTCCCATTGACACCATGCATGGGGCATTGTCCCTTTTATTGATACCGATGATAGGGTACAATTCAACCACTGAAACAAATGCTGAGTCCCCACACAATGATGGTGTGTCCTGGCACAAAGATCCACAGTTCGGGGCCCTGGAGAGGTTCTTACTTGTGTTGTCAGTGGCTGTCATCCATCTGAGTGGCGTGTCCTCCGTCCTCTCCCTGAGTACCTGGGCTCCTCATCCCTTCTTCAGCTCCAGGAACAGCAGTGCCATGCGGGGTGAAATGTCAGAGTCCCGGCGTCCAATTCTCCAGATCAGAGTGACCACTGCATGCCAAGTCACACCCATCTTGTCCCCGTACACTGGAGTGGAGCCCACCCACTGCTCTAGAATTGGTCAGAGAGTCAGTGGAGCTCATGGACTCGCCCGTTCCTTCCTGTGGAATAATATACAGCCCAGCGTGCCGCTCTCTGTCTCCTGTCTTGTGCAGAGTGTCAGCACACACTAGACCCCACATTATTTCCTTTCGCCAAATGCGAGCAGGCAAGTGGCAGTTTCAAGGCCTGGTCTAGACTATATCCTTAAACCCTGAGTAGAGGTCAGTAATATGGACCAAAAAATATTCACAGAAAAAACGCAGAGAGAAGAAGCTAAGAAGGGAGAAAAGAAGAAAAAGGGAAAGGAGAGTAGTAAAGGAGGTACACATCCATCTGAGAAGTCTGCATTGCCATCTATGCGATGACTATCTTAAGTGTCTGGTACCTGCAGGTAGGATAACCAGAGATTCCATACTTTTTCAAACAGGTTGTTTATTCCATAGAACACTGACTAGTTTCATTTAACATAATCCAGGTTAGTTTGTTTCAATAAGGCCAAATCAATCACAGTACTTCTCCAAGCACTAGCAATGTTTATCTTGGTGGCTAGAAACATGAAATCTATCAGGGTCTGTGTGGGTCTCAGAACATTGTCCACATATTCATTGAGTAACGTGGTCCGAGCGTCTTTCATCTTGGTAACCGAGTAAATTAATGCACCCGTATCAAAAATAATCAGACATTGGGACAGGACCACCATACATGTATTGCAGAGCCTATTTGGCCACATCCTCTAAAGCATGCGGGAGACTAACCCGGATACATTTTAAAAAGACGCTTGGATACCAAGTACCATCTGGTGAGCACCTTGTATCTTGCTTCAATCAGTGCCACATTCATTATGCCCTTATGTACCCGCATAGACCATGTTCACGATTCCGTCACATCAGCAGATATGTCCAAATCCCAGTCCCTTGCAATTTGGTAGGGAAGTTTCAATGACAGGGAGACAAAGTATTTATACAGAATGTAGATATATCCCATCATGAGAGAACTTAATGTCAAGACTCTTCTATTGTAGAGTACTAAGAAAATGGTGAATTTGTTTTAAGCCAAAACTCTCCAAGGGGGGCATCTGCATTTTCTGTAAGTTAGTATGAGAAAGAATGTATCCCCTTATGATCTATAAATTGTCCTAAACTATAAAGGCCCTTATTTGTCCACCAGTGGCACTGAGCTGGGGTCATACCTGGCAGAAATAATGGTTTGTTGAAGAGAGGAGCCACAGGTGTGTGGGGGCAACTAAGAGAACAACTTCTGCATGTCAAGTTTCATAGAGCTATGGAATGGGAAAGCATAGGACACACAATGGCTCTTCTGTGTTTTGAAGGGAGCCATAAGACCATGTCTGTTGGCACAGTGGAACAGGCCTGGGCTTTCTAGAGGTACCCAATTATAGCGTGTATGGTGAATTTAGCTAAGCTGAGTGAGTTGAGCTGCAATATAGTTTTTCTGAAAGTCAGGTAACCCTATTCCTCCCATAGCTCTAGGAGCGTACATAGTGTTTTGCACTAACTTGCTACCCTTCACTCCCCTAATAAAATTGAATATTTTTTAAAGAAACTAGCTTAACCACTAGGGGACCACCCACAGTACATTTACTGCGGCAAAGCAGCCCCTGTAGGCAGGATCACATTTATAAACGTCATCCTGTTTACATGGTAGGAGGCGCGCGCCCACTCTGCCCGCGGCACCGATCGCGGCCGCGATTGCCGGCAAACACTGACACGGAGCACAGCTGCATTGTTTTTAATGCAGCTCTGCTCCCTGTCAGTTTCCAGCACACTGTTCCGGAGGGCAGAGCTTGGCTTTCCGGGATGGCGTGTTCCTGTGAAGTACACTCCCCCCTGCCCACTAGTAAAACACTCCCCTCACACAGTTAACCCTTTGACAAAAAATGTTAACCCCTTCCTCCCCAGTGCCATTAGTACAGTGTCAGTAATTTTTTATTTTTTATTTTTTTTGCACTGATCACTGTATTGGTGTCACTGGGGATGTCAGCTCCCCCCAGTGTCAAAATGTCCGCCGCAGTCCCGCCATAAGTCGCTTATCACCGCCATAAGTCGCTGATCACTGCTATTATTAGTGTACAAAAAAAAATCCAGTATCCATGCCGCCATTTGTAAACGCTATAACTTTCACGTAAACCAATTAATTTACACGTATTGGGATTTTTTTTTTTAGCAAAGACATGTTGCAGAATACATTTTGGCTGAAATTTATGACTAAATTTGATTTTTGCATTTTTTTACTGGACATGTTTTATAGCAAAAAGTCCAAAATATTGTTTCTTTTTTTCTAACAATTTGTCTTTTTTTTTTTTTTTTTATATAGCGCAAAACATAAAAAACACACAGGCGATCAAATACCACCAAAAGAAAGCCCAATTTATGGGGAAAAAGGCTGTAAATTTAATTTTGAATTTTGGTACAGCGTTGCATGACTGCACAATTGTCAGTTAAAGTGACGCAGCTCCATAACACAAACCGCTTATGTAACCGCTTCCTGACCGCCCTATAGCATAAATACTGCTACAGGGCGGCACAGGTGCGCAAAATCGCATATATATGTGATTCGCTCTCCCGTGATTTTCACTCCCCTTCCAGATAGCGTCAGATTGCCCTTTGGTACACCAGTCATCACATTTAACCCCTTGATTGTTAGGAAGACACTTATACACAATAAACCTCCATTGCTAGTATAGTGTCTGAACAGATCAATATATTTGATCAGATCAGCACTATACCAGCGTTCACATTCGTATAGCGCCCCCAAAAATGCAGCGTTAGCGGGATCAGCCCTGACACCTGCCAGCACCTGTGTTTAGCCCCTACGCTTACCCCCCCTTCTGCCCAAGCAAGTGCAGTGTCAGTAGGTCACTGTCACTTGATACATTGCATACAAAACTGTAGTGTTCGGAGAATCAGGCCTGATACTCTGTTAGTACTTGTCGGTAAATTTTGATGACTCTCATATGCAGCAGAGTGCCAGTACGAGAGCCACGCTACCTTTTGGTGAACTGGCGGGTACTAGTGGCCTAGTACATCCTGGTTTTTCACATACCTCTTAGATTGTAAGCTCCAAGGGGCAGGGCCCTCCTAACCTTCTTGTATTGAGCTGTATTGTTACTGTATTGTTTTCCATTATATTGTAAAGCTCTGAGAAAACTGTTGGTGCTGTATAAATCCTAGGCTAAAGAGGCATAAAAGTGAGTGCTAAGGGTGAGCTGCTGTAACACCGAAAGGTACCAATAACCCTCTGAATTCAACTGATATAATGAGGTGCAGCGCTAAAATAACATATTAAATATAATGCAATCAATAATGCAGTTATTCAAAAGAATCTTGATGATATATAAAGTGCAGGTGGTGCCAGTATAAATGACAAATCTATCAACAATAATAAAGTGACACCAGCTCAAATACACGTTATTCAGCACAGGTAAAAAGATAAAGTGATAAAGGTGTAAATGTACATCCAATAAAGTGACAATGGTGCTTAGAAGTGCTAAAGTCTGTATATACAGTTTTGTTCAAAATAATAGCAGTCAGACATCACTAACCTGATCAATCACTGTTTTTGGTAGAAATTATATTTCTGCATGACAAATAATTTACTAGAAGGTGCAGTAGAGTAATAGAAATCCAACAGACCCAACAGTCATGACATGCATGCTGCTGATTCTGTGAGTACTGTTACAATTAGAAGACACCTATGTGACGCCAAGCTATCTGCAAGAAGCCCCCGCAGAGTCCCACTGTTGAAAAAAAGACATGTGCTGAAGAGGTTACAATTTGCCAAAGAGCACATTGACTGGCCTAAAGAGAAATGGCGCAACATTTTGTGGACTGATGAAAGTAAGATTATTCTTTTTGGGTCTAGTGGCCGGAGACAGTTTGACAGACGACCCCCAAACACTGAATTCAAGCCACAGTGAAGCATGGTTGCGCAAGCATCATGATATGGGGATGTTTCTCATACTACGGTGTTGGGCCTATTTATCGCATACCAGGGATCATGGATCAGTTTGAATACATCGGAATACTTGAAGAGGTCATGCTGCCTTACGCTGAAGAGGAAATGCCCTTGAAATGGGTGTTCCAACAAGACAACGACCCCAAACACACCAGTAAACATGCAACATCTTGGTTGCAGACCAACAAGATTGACGTTATGGAGTGGCCAGCCCAATCCCCGGATCTTAATCCAATAGAAAACTTGTGGGGTGACATCAAAAATGCAGTTTCTGTGGCAAAACCAAGAAACGGAGAAGAACTGTGGAATGTAGTCCAATCATCCTGGGCTGGAATACCTGTTCACAGGTGCAAGAAGTTGGTTGACTCCATGCAACACAGATGTACAGCAGTTCTCAGAAACAGTGCTTATTCAACAAAATATTCATTAAGTGATTCAAAGGAAAGCAAAATCTTCAAACATTTTTCAGTTTATATAGTGAATGTTTGAGTTTGTAAAGAATACAAACACTATTTTTTTGAACAGTCTAATATTCACTTTTCTTAAATTTTTTTAGAGGAACAACACAAATTTGATATATTTTTCTTCATGTTTTGATTTGGAACAGAATGTGTAGTGTTTCCAATGCATTTGTGTGTATGGAAATAAAAGCTATTAGAAGGATTTTGAGCTTTATTCACTTTTTTCAACACACTATTATTTTGAACACAACTGTATAAACGTGAGGCTTCAGACAAAAGTGATCCTCTGTGTGTCTTCTGGTGAAAAAAATAATAGAATTATGCACTCACCAGATGCATAATTCCATCATGCATTTGAGAATAATTATATCTCAGTGAGCAAGCTGGATCCTCTTATGGACACCTCTACCCTGGTATGGACTCCCCTCTGGGATGCAGCACCTCTCGCCTCCTTTCACTGTGGGTTCTGTGGGTGGTAAGGCTCAGCAAGAGCCCCAAGAAAGGATGCCAGAATAGTGTTATACTGCTGAAAAAGGGCTTATGAATCCAGGTTATAGTTATAGGATGGACTGCAATGTCACTCACACGAGATTTAAATTTTGAAGATGGAGATGACAGATAACCGCCCTCCAGCAATGCAGCCTCTGATGTGAGGATGTCTGACGTTCACAGAGTGACATAACCACGAGCGGAGAACTGGGGAAGAATCCTTCTCCACTTCGTGTCGCTGATTCTTCCGTTACTGCATCCACCTCAGCCAGCCGACACGGCCGCTCTCACCATTCAAATTCCCCGACATGCAAGCAAGTGAGCACTACTAGTGATTGGCGCCTAGGACACGTCCATACCCTCAGAAAAACCCACCCAGCCAAATCCTGTATAATATTAGTACCAGCACTGCAGTATGACTTGGTGACGTGGCGAGTCCCATAAGTGCAGTACAAGCTGGTGCGGTGTCCCACAACCACCAAGAATTTGCACAGAGGCCTGTAGAGCCCCTAGTATCCTTCCGGATGTGTTTGCAGATCCCGATTGGTAGCCCACAAATTCTGCAGCATCTGTACTTCCCCCATTCACTGTTCAACCCGGAATTCAGGTGGAAATAGCAAATTGAATTACTCCCCTTCATCTTTTGGAGCCGTTTTTCACGGAAGAACTGTATGCATTGATTGTGGATCAAAGCATTTTATATGCACAACAATTTATCGCCGCCAACCCAAATTCAAACCTTGCTAGACCACTCGAATGGAAGCTTCGGTTTCCGAATTTACATTTTTGTTGGGCCTGACCCTCAACATGGGCATTACTAAAAATAATGAATTGTGGTTGTAGTGGTCCACAGACCTGATTCATCATATGCCCGTGTTCTCTGCTGCTATGGCCAGGCATAGGTATGGGAGTATAATGTGTTTTATGCATTTTAACGGCGATACACTGTGTTGTCCTCGGGGTGACCCTGACTTTCACTGGCTTCACAAACTTCAGCCCCTCACAAATCACCTTAACCAAAAATTTGCAGATGTCTATACTCCCCAGCAAGAAATCTGCATTGATGAGTCCCTCATTAATTTTTCTGGCCGCCTTGCATTCAAACAATTTATCCCCAGCAAGCGTGCCAAGACCTGTGAGAGGACAACAGACTATACTTATAAGTTTTGGATTTATGAGGGAAAGAATAGCCATGTGGAGCCCCCCAGATGCCCAGACTACATGGGGAGTAGTGGCAAGATGGTTTGGGACTTGGTGTCATCCTTTTTCCATATGGGGTACCACTTAAATGTGGACAATTTTTATTCAAGCGTGCCACTATTTAGACATTTTGTGTTACACGTGGCAAAGTGTGACCTAATGTGTGCCCACCATTAGAAGTGGGTGGATGCAGGGCAGTATATTCCAATGGTGGGCATACCACATACGTTTTCTGACAGAGATTTCTTCTCCTTTTTTTTTTTTTTTTTTTTCATTCAGTCCACAGGCTGCATACAAAAAAAAGAACATGGCATATACAGTAATACCTTGGTTTGCGAATGAAAATAATGCCTCGGCTTACAAAATGTTTACTAATTTTTTTTCACAATACGAAGTGTATGTCAGTGCTGATTTTTTGTCTTCACTATAGCTCACATTAGCTGTCAGTTTCCCAGGAGCTAAAGGATACTTTGTATCTTTTAAGAAACTGAAAGGAAACATTTAGATTCTTTTAAGTTGGGGAAATAAACTAAAAGAAACTTTCTTTTAGCTGGAGGGGGAAAGTGACAGATGAATTTCTGAACTACTATATAGTGAAGGAAAAAAAAAATGGTAGTTACATTTAACCACCTTCCGCCCGCCATATAGTACAATGACAGGCGCAAGGTGGTTCTCTCATTCTGATAGGACGTCATATGACGTCCTTCCATTCTCAACGTGCATGCGTGGCTGAGGGAGCGCGCAGCGCGGCGATCGCTGGTGTCCCTCGGACACAGCGGATCACAGAGCAAAGATGTCGGCTCGGTCATGTGATCAGCCGTGTCCAATCACAGCTGATCACATGTAAACACGGAAATGCCGGTTATCGGCATTTCTGTCCTCTTGAGCTGTCACGCTGACAGCTCGAGAGGATAGAAGAGCCGGTAATCGGCTTTCCGCGGAGGGGACATGTACACTGATCATCAGGGCACTGATGATCAGTGTGCCCTGATGATCAGTGTGGCCCCAGAAGTGCCACCTGTCAGTGTCCATCAGTGCCAGCAGTCAGTGCCAGTGCCACATCAATGCCACATATCAGTGCATACCAGTGCACATCAATGCCACATATCAGTGCCCATCTGAGTTGCCTTTCAATGTCACCCATCAATGCCAGTCAGTGCCAGTCGGTGTCGCCTATCAGTGCACATCAGTGCCGCCTAACAGTGCTGCCTATCAGTGTCATGTATCAGTGCTGCCTTTCAGTGCCCATCAGTGATGCCTGTCAATGCCCATCAGTGCAACCTACCAGTGCCTCCTCATCAGTGCCCATCAGTGCAGCATATCAGTGCCCATCACTGCAGCCTCATTAGCGCACATCAGTGAAGGAGAAAAATCACTTATTTACAAAATTGTATAACAAAAACTAAGAAAAAAACTTTTAGTCGTTTTTGGTTTAAGAAAAAATAAAAATCCCAGAGGTGATTAATTTCCACAAAAAGAAAGCTCTATCTGTCTCAAAAAAAATGATAAAAATTTCATATGGGTACAGTGTTGCATGATCGTGCAATTGTCATTCAAAGTGTGATAGTGCTGGAAATTGGCCTGGGCAGGAAGGGGGTATAAGTGCCCTGTAGGCTAGTGGTTAAAAGCTGGCACCTGACAGCTGAGTGAATTGCCGGCAATTAAAAAAAAATTGTTTTAATTGCCAGTAATTCTTTTACATTCAGCTGTCATCCCGCTGACAGCTGAAACGTTAACACATGGTTGTCACCATAAAATACCACATGGGTTAATAAAATAACTCATGCTGTATTTTAGTAGCGTTTACTGTTTTTCAGACCTTCGGAACGGATTAATTGATATTCAATGCATTCCTATGGGAAAACTGTTTCGATTTACAAATGTTTCGCTATGTGAAATGTCCTGCAGAACGAATTAAATTCATAAACCGAGGTACTGGTACATCATTGGACTTTGGTTCTACCAGGATGATGCCTACAGCTGCAGGCATCATCCTGGTATAGTTTTTTTCAGCCGGCAATCGGCTTTCATGTAAAAGCAATCCTAGTGGCTAATTAGCTGCAGGATTGCTTTTACAAGCAGTGGGAGATGATGCCCCCTCCCCCACGGCCTTCTCGGCAGTCCCGTGCCATCGGGCAACCGGAGAATGCAGCCGGTGTTTCTGCCAGCTGATTGGAGACCAGAATGGTGCCAATTATCTCTATAGCCTAAGAAATCAGAAGCTACGAGCATTTCGTAATTTCAGTTTCACAAGATATAAAGAGCACCATTTGTGAATTGGGAAAGCATCTGATCACACCGATCTTGGTTTGATTAGATAATGTAAGTGCAGAGGAGATATCTAGAGTCTGATAGACCCCAGATTTCTCAAAAAAAAAAAAATATATGACAATACCCATTGAAGTTTTATAGGGGATATTTTCATTTCCTGTGATAGCATTATAAGTGATAAAAAAAAAAATTCAAGGGGACAGTGTAAAAATAAATAAAAAAAAAAATCATAACTTAGAAAAAAAAAAGTACCCCCGTGCACACGCGCATCTCGGTTCGTGAGCGTTCACCTTGTGCCAGTATGGAAACAGCGGTTGCACCATGCATGTGAGGTATTGCCACGAATGTCAGATCGAGGGCATTCATTCTAACACTAGACCTCCTCTGTAGCTTTAAAATGGTAACTTGTAAAGGCTTTTAAAACGTTGCCTATGATATTAAAAACATATGCAGGTTGTCGCCATTGCACGGGGCATGCGCAGTTTTAAAGCATGTCATGTTTGGTATCTATTTAATCGGCATACCATCATCTTTTATATTTTACCAAATAATTGGCCAATGTTTTTTGTGTTTTTGTGCATTAAAAGTTAATGTGTATTTTTTTAAATTGCGTTTGAAAAATCGCTGCGCGAGTACTATGTGACATAAAAAATTGCAGCGCCCACCATTTTATTCACTAGGGTGTTTGCTTTAAAAAAATATAAAATGTTTGGGGTTTAAATTCATTTCCTAGCAAAAAATACTGATTTTTTTTTTCATGTGAACAAAAAGTGTCAGAAACGGCTTGGTCTTCAGGTGGTTAGAAGAGTAAGTGTGGTGTGGCATAAATTTCTAATGCTGGGCATAAAATGCTCTCACCCCCCAAAACGACCACTTTTTGGAAAGTAGACGTCCCAAACTATTTGCTGAGAGGCAGGTTGAATCAATAGAAGAATTTGTCATTTTCCAAAAACTTGTGGTAAAAAAATAAACAAAATTGTCACTTAAATAACTTATTGGTCACACATGCCATGGGTATAAGTGGAATAACTCCCCAAAATACATTCTGCTACTTCTCCCAAGTACGGGGGTACCACATGTGAGAGACGTTTTGGCAGTCTAGCCAAGTACAGGATCCCAAAATCCAATAAGCACCATCAGGCTTTTAAAGGGCTTTATTTCCTCATTACATTTCCTGACTACCTGTCACAGTTTTGGGGCCCTGAAATGCCAGGATAGCACCAAACCCCCCAAAAAGACCCCTTTTTGGAAAGTAGACAACCCAAGGAATTTGATCAGAAGTATGCTGAGTATTTTGCAGATCTCGTTTGTTGCCACAAGTTTTTGAAAATTGAAGAAAAAAAAACAAAACCTATTTTTACTTTTCTTTTTTTATATTTCAATAACTTGTGAGAAAAAATTAGATCTTCAAAATACCATTCCTCTCTTTAAATTCCTTGGGGTGTTTACGTTCCAAAAAGGGGTCATTTGGGGTGGTTTGGTGCTATCCTGGCATTTCAGAGCCTTCGAAACTGTGATAGGTAGTGAGGAAGTGAAATGAGGAAGTTACGCACCTTCAAGCTTTCGAAGTGGTCATTGCATTTCAGGCTCCTGTATGTGGCTAGGCTCCCAAAAAGTCTCACATGTGGTACCTCCATACTCGGTAGAAGTAGCAGAATGTATTTTGGGGTGTAATTCCACTTATACCCATGGCTTGTGTGAGCAATATATCCTTTAAATGACAACTTTGTGTAAAAAAAGAAAAAAAAAGTTTTGTCATTTTCCAGAAACTTGTGGAAAAAAATAAATCTTCCATGGACTCAATATGCCTCTCAGCAGATAGCTTAGGGTGTCTAATTTCCAAAAAGGGATCATTTGGGGTTGTTCTATCCTGGCATTTTAGCACCTCAATAAATGTGATGGGCAGTCAAAGTAAAAGCTGTGTAAATTCCATTATCTATACTATAGTTTGTAGATGTTATAACTTTATCACGAAGCAATAAATATACACATATTGGGATTTTTTTAAGCAAAAACATGTAGCAGAATACATTTTGGCCTAAATTTATGAAGAAATTTTATTTTTTTTGGATATTTTTTAAGACCGAAATGAGAAAATATATATATATTTTTTTCATATTTTTGTTTATAGCGCCAAAAATAAAAAGCGCACAGGTGATCAAATACCACCAAAAGAAAGCTCAATTTGTGTGAAAAAAATGACATACATTTCATTTATATACTGTATCGCATGACCGTACAATTTGCAGTTAAACTAGTGCAGTGCTGTATACCAAAAAAAAAAAGGCGTAAATTGCAGTATCTATACCATAGTTTGTATATGCTATAACTTTCACACAAAGCAATCAATATACACTTATTGGGATTTTGTTTACCAAAAACATGTAGCAGAATACATTTTGGCCTAAATTTATAACTAACTTTGAGTTTACTGTGTATTTTTTATAACCGAAATTAAAAAAATATTGTTTTTCTTAAAAATTTTCGGTCTGGCTACAGTTAGAGCAAAAATATTATACATATTAAAACCAAATTCCAGGCATTTGTAAAAGACACACATAATCAATAGTAATGATTGCATTTTTTTAAATGCAGGTAGTGTTAATACCTAATTCTGACTTGTTATCCGCCTCTTGCAGTCCTCGAACAGTAGGCCTCAAGTGAATGGGAGAAGCAACATAAGAAGCCAATCAGGGGTGTTGCAGTGAAAGGAGCATGCTGATAGGATAGAGCTGAAAGGTGAGCTCATCAGTGTGCTGCTTCTACTTTTACTGTCCACTCTCAGGTTGGGAAGGGGAGAAGACCTGTAAGTGAAATTGAAGCTACAGCATCTAAATATTAGGATCTCTTTCCTGTTAAGTAGGACTGCACTCTGTAAGCAGGACTGTGTTAAATCTGTGCCATGTGGCAGAACTGTATATCTCAGGACTGGATGTGCAGAAATACACAACTTTTGTTGCAAATAAATAGGCTGCCGTATATGTATTTTATCTCTGTATTAAGCGATTTTGCAGAGAGTTTTTAGCTTCCATGCACCTGTAAATAATATATGTTTTGGTAAAATGCATACCTTGATTACTGATCTTTTTTATTTATTTTTTCCTCTGTAGGGATAGGTTTCCAAGAATCCTCAACATAGGACTGTACACGTGAAGGTGGTGAATTGTGATGTTAATTTTCAGCGGTTACTTATTCTACATACAACTCACTTGTAGCCAAATGACCTTAACACGCAAAGTAATGTGGAGGTTCAATTATTCTCATCTATATCGACAAACTGCGGCATTTTGTCCTTTGTTGTATTCTTCTTTTCACAATCCTATCCAAATTTCACATGCTAGAAGTTACAAGAGGCCTGGCACTACTCCTGATCCTATACCTTTTTGGAAAAAAACAGAATTTAGCCTGAAAAATATAGCTGAAAGTCTAAAGAGAAATTTTGATCTTTTGTTTAAAGAGATGAAAGACCATGTTAGAGGTCCAGGTGGAAAACCTCTAAAGCAGAGCCTTGTGGAACAGACAACTGTGGTGTGGGATTTTAGAAGCCCTGAAGATTTGCAGAAATGGATGGTGTCATCTGACATGGAAATTTGTGGGAGAAGCCAGGCTTTCCTGAAACTTGGGAGGAATAACCAAACTGCACTTTTTTATGGAGTGCTTAATTCTGAAGTACCTCGTGATGGAGAAACCAGTTCCAGTGGATATTGCACATTGAGGTCAATGCGTCCTAAGGTCTGTCCAAATGTAAAAGCCCTATGACGT
The DNA here is from genome assembly GCF_062004578.1 of Staurois parvus. Lineage (NCBI taxonomy): Eukaryota > Metazoa > Chordata > Amphibia > Anura > Ranidae > Staurois > Staurois parvus. The sequence goes on along the minus strand of NW_028318828.1, from coordinate 2,312,836 downwards.
ATCTGGAAGTAAATACTTCACAGTTTGAAATATCTATTTCTTATATGATTTGCATACAAAGATATCTTTCTGTTTAAGCCTAGATTCACACATTTCCTGTGTGCCACATTTGCATGGGAATGTGCTGCTGTACCTGCAATTCCCACAGAGAAATAGTTCCTGACCCTTTTTTAAAACTGGTTTCACGCACCTGAAATCGTGCCACATTTTCAGATGTGTGGGGGCGACATTAAGAATTGCTATTTGCATGCTGCCCTGCACCTGCAATAGTGTGAATTATTTTGCATTGTGTCTTTTTTTTTTTTTTTACCCTTTAAAGCAAGGGTGTCCAAACTT